>NW_009951952.1:1974012-1976482 GCF_000747805.2 Chaetura pelagica
CTCCGCCCGGGGCTGGGGAGGACAGGCAGCGTCTGTCTGGACGTCCAGGCAGGGGAAGGAGGAGAGGGAGGTAGGGCCCCCGGGAGAGGGAGGCCATGGGGAGGCCTGGGCGTCGCGGCCCACAGGAGCTGAGGTGAGCAGAGGGAGGGGCCGCCACCGTGTGAATTTAGGTCACCCAGAGCCCGGTGTTGCTCAGAGCATCGGTGTTTTCGCTCCTGGATCACTGTTTTTATTGTAGCGTGTGCATTTGAATGTATTTAACGGGCGCACAGAGCTGGTTTGTGCAGCTCAAAGGAGCAGCGAGGCCTGGACACAGGGCCCTGAGGACTGGCATGAAACACCCTGGTCCTGTGCAGCCTTGCCTGCCGCCCACCTCACTCTCTGCCCCTGCAAATAATTTTTCTGATGCCTTTTGGGTCATTTCTTTTCTCTCCCCTGCGTAGGTCCAGGCCCGTGCGTTGCAAGCATGTGTTTTGAGGGCTTTTAAGAACAAAAATTTGTGTTCTGATGGGTCAATGTTGCAAGTAGGTTGAGCAAATATTTTCAAAATTGGGCAACTTTTTGCAATGTTGACTTTTTTTAGATGTTAAACATGCGGAGCTGCAAGCATGGATAGGATGGAGGAGGAGGAATAAGTAGAAAGAAAAAAGGAAAACAGCTGAATCTTTTTTACACTATCCCTTAATAAAGGGAATTAACAGTGGTGGTTCTACCTTGGCAGAGAGTACACCTTTTTATTTGTTTTTGTTTAAGAAAGTATAATCTAGAAGCATGAGAAGTTCTTACATGTTAGAATAAGCTGTTAAAACCAGAAGCATGAATTCTCCAAAGCATGGTACTGAAGCCAAGTATTTGTTCTGGGCTAGGAAATGTGTGGTTAAGATCTTTTAGAGGACATGGATACTACAGTTTTTAGCACAATTTCCCAAGATATAACATGTATGTTACAGAGCAATAGCTGCTAAGACCAGTGGTGGGCTTAAATTACATCATTACAAAACAGTGCAGAGCCCTGGTGCTCACAAAGCATGCGGTGGGCAGATGTATAATTGAAATAATGAGGCTAGAGGACTTGTACTTCAGTGTGGTCTGAAAAGCAAGGTGCATTGCTGTGCTCAGATGGACATCAGTACTCATCTAAAAATAACCACTGGAGTGAACACACAATTCTGCATCTGGAGGCTCTCTCCTACACAGTAGCAAAGCCTGCCAACTTTGATGTATTAAAATTTCAGATTCAGGATAAACTGTTATGCCATGAGCTGTCCTGTTACCTCAGAAATAATAATACTGTGAAAACTGAATCTGGAAGATGCACTTCCATGTTGCTTATCCCTTGCTTTGTTGCAGACCCCACATGTGCAGTCCCTTAACTATAAGGATGCTGTGGAAGGGTATGTCACAGACTCAAGTCCAAGTAAGCAACATCATCTGTTCTCATCACAGGATGCTCAGACTGGGCAGGCATAATATACTTCTGGTAAATCCATGCTGGTTGTTTTCCCTGTCATTTTCTTGCTCTTCCTGAGTCTAGAAATAAACACTCAGAGTTACAGGTGAAGCTGATCAGCTCAGCTGTAAGTTCTGCAGATCCTCCTGTGGCCCTTGAGGACCTCCGATGAACACCACTGTCATTCAGAGATTACAGAAGATGGCCTCACAATGACATTGGCCAGTGCTCAGTGTGCTTGATTGCTTCCCATCAGATACCAGGAACTTACATGCATCCAGTTTATGTAGGTAGTCCATAATTTCATTTTCATCTTCTGTGAGCAGCACCTTTCTCTCCCAGAATTTTCCATAGGGATCTGGGAACCCCAGGTCCACACCTTGCCAGTAGTGACAGCTGTGACGTAGTCTTTTCCATGTCCTGTGCCACCAGGTACTCTGCCCCATTAAGCAGTAACACCACAGCTCCCTTACTCCTTTTGCTGCTTGATGTATCTACAGATGCTCTTACACATCTCTCACGAGTTTCTTCTCCAGCTTAACTTTGACCTTCATAGTTTTATCCCTGAATGCTTAGATGGTGCTCCTGAAGCCCTTGCTGGAATATATCCTAGTCAATCATTGTCTGGAAGCTGTCTCCATAACTTTTATCAGGACATTTGGACATCTTCCTGCATCCTTATAGCAGGAAGGAACAGGACTGCTCAAAATATCCAAGATAAGGACATCATGGATTGATATGATTATGATCTTTTTTAACCCTCTTTCTTTCCAAAGAGTAGCTGACACTTGGTTTGGAGTTAGGTTTTTTGGCCCATGAAAAGTATGAAGTGTGTTTTTTCCCATGGAACTGTTGACTGCAATCCTGAGATCTTGTCTCTGGTTAGTAAAGGGCAGCTCGTGGCCCATCACGGCTTTGAGGTAATAGTGCTTAGACATGTGAAGAAACTCCTGAAGAAACTGATGCAATTGTGAGGAAGAAGCAAATGATAGCAGATAGAGGACATAGGCAGGATGGATC
>NW_009951952.1:1977023-1981735 GCF_000747805.2 Chaetura pelagica
GCAAGTGCTTAAGACTATATTTTGCAGCAATCCCCTCACAGACCAGGCTCTGGTGAGATGCACCCATTACATGACTGAAGTAACGCTCCGTAAAAAAGTACAGATCCACAACTGTAGGGAATAAACCAGTTGCTACATAGAAGCTCTGCAGAAAATCTAATCTTAGCAGCTGAACATTTTGAAAAAGGTATATTTTTTCCTGGAGGGAAAACAGTGTCTTCCTTCTGGAGAGGAACAAATACAACTTACTTCCTTCTCAAGTTATATGGAGTAGGCAGTGGTTTCCAGAGGGAGGAAAGGAACCTTAAAAATAGAATCCCAAGCCATGTTCATAATTTGCTTGTGATGCTGGGCAAATGCCATCATGAACCAAGTCTGCTGCATATTAATTTCAATAGATGTTGCTGTCTCATTTCAGAACTTTGTAGAAAATAGTTTCCTCTGGAGGTGTCTCCATGAACACACACAGAACGCTGCATGTGTCCCGTTCTCATTTCATGTGAAAACCCCAATACAAATTACCTGATAATACTTCTTTTGGGTGTTGATTCCAAACAATTATGTGAGTGAAAATTAGATTGTGATGTTCTGTAAAGTGTAAGCCCTTAGAGGATAAGGTTTTTGTGAACAGTCTACCTTAGTTAATCCTCTTTAGACACAAGGAGTACACTGAAGTGTTCTGAGATCTTTGGGAGTCAAGCCAAATGCTTAGGCTTGCTGATAGCTGAAGCCTTTATGCCTCCCTTTGCAGATAAAAAGATAAGGGGAAAAGATCATCAGCAGTATAATGAAATACTGAGATTCTGAGGTAGAGCCTAGTCTGGGCACTGGGGAGATAAAAAATCATAGTAGTGACTGGGTGGTGGTAAAGGACTGCAGTGGTCTGTCTTCTCATCTGTTTCTCTCTTTTTCCCTAATAGAAATTTGGAGGTGGGTTAACAATCTTGACTCAGATCTCCTTTTTGACACGGATGGGGAGACTTGGGCTTTTAAGGCTGTTGGGGGGGACTGCAAGTCAGTGGCTTAATGCAGTGTAATCCTTATCTTAAGCAGGCAGTGAAGCTAAGACAGTGTGGTGAAAGCTGCATGGCCAGGCCTTGGCAGGCAAGCAAGATGCTTTGAGTTCAAGCCCTGGATGTAGAAGGCAGGTCTCAACTGAAGTGGGTGTTGCTTTTGACCTTTTCTCCTCGATTTCCTGTCATGATGGTGAGGAGTTAACTAATTTAAAGTGTTTAGTAATGTGCCCCCCCCCAGTCTTTAAACCTCTCCAGCCCCTTCTGGCCACTCTACCCTTTGCTACTTACAGTAAACATGACACAGCTTATACTGAGATATGTGGTAAAACTCTTATGAGTGAAGCAAGTGGAAATAGGGAATCAGGCACTTCATATTTTTCAGTCCTCTGGGGATGGCTCAAATATTATTCCCCCCACCTCCCATATGTTTTTATGCAGGTGTGTTTTTTTGCTAGTATTAATTTTAATGTCTGAAACCAGTCAGCTTTTGTTATTCGATTGGTGTGTAGGAATATCAAGGAGAATGTTTAAACTCTATGAAATTAATGTTCTTTTTATTCACAAAACAGAAACATTAATTTGAAAAATACAGAAGCTAAATGCAAGCAATACTTAGAAAAGTTTATTTCATTCCTTGACTAAAGTCAACATTCACTATTGTCAGGTTTGCCTCCAATAACTGAAATTACCACCAGAGAAGGAAAAGGTGATGTGTGATCAGTGAACATACTATCAAGAATGTTTTTTGGTGTTTCATTCTGGGATCTGAGCTACTTGCCTCTGGTTCTTAATTTTAACCCAAAGGATTGAACTTTTCCATGGACATTTCTGGAGGGCTGTGCATACCTCTGAGTCCTGAAAAGCATTTGTTCTCCACTTTCCCCACATGAAGAGACAAACTGGTCTTTTGGTTAAGGTGTTATCTTGAAGCAGTTCCCATTTCTGGTCTGAAGACTGATCTTGATCGAGTGAGGTTATTTTATTCCTCCCTACGAAATGAGGGAGATTTCCTGCTGCTTTTTGCTGAAGTAAGTTCATCAGGGGAGAGTGGTTTCCCTAGAAGCTTTGCCTGTTACAGTGGCCTCTGGAAGGAAATAGGGTGAAAGAAGAGGAAGCTCATGCGCACCCCTTCATCTCCAAGTCTAGCTTACTGTCTTTCTGCCAGCCTTGCACTTATCTCCTCCAGTCTTCTTGAAGGAGCAGAGTAGAGACATTTGTGTTCTTCTTCATGAGATGAGGGGTTCTTCACTGCAGGTCTCTGTGGTATTTCCTTTGGTTGCCTCTGCAGATGAACTGGAAATGCTCTCTTTTTTTGGACATTCTGCATTCTTTCTGATTCTGTGCCATGAGGATGCCAGCACTGCAGGGATTTTCAACCCTTTTTTTCAACCCTTTTTGCTTTCTGCCATGCTGCATCATGTACTTTTCTCCATCCACAGCCTGCCCCTGGTTCCTGACGTGGCGTCTGGTTTCAGAAAGAAGTCTCAAGCAGTAGTTCTGAAAGGTGCCTAGGAGCAATGCTTTTGTTTACTCAGAGGTTTCATGGGGACATCTTGGTATGTTCTGCAGCGTGCAGCGCAGCTGAAACTGCCTTACATCACATAGCTATGCAGGTTTGGGTTAACTGTTGTTTCGGTTGTAAAAGAGGAGCCTGACTGACAGCTGTTTTTCTGACCACATGCCTACATTATTTTTCCAAGATATATATAGAAGTCTGGCATGCTGAGCAGAGCAAAATGACTTTGTGCAATTAATGCGACATGCTTAATAATGCTTGGAAGGGTGCAGGCATCTGCATTTATCAACCTGACATGGCTAAAAAAAAAATATGACAAGCAATCCCAGTGCAAACACAGCACATATTTTTCTAAAACAAGGGACCTCACACAGACCAATCAGTAATATTGCTTTTGAGACTGGACACTCTGTTTTTCCAACATAAACTTGTATCATTCCAGAATCTCACTTTACCTTGAATTTAAGTATAATTTAGTATAACTTGGATAATACTACAGGGTAACAAATTAAATTTGCATATTTTTTTTTCTTTGGCATTTAAATGTCGTAATTACTTTCCTATTTAAACAGCTTGTTCCTCGAATGCAAAGTACAGTTTGGTTATTAGCACTGCAGTTGCACCTTGGTGAAATCAAGTCCATCCAACTCCATATTTTTTTCCAGTCAATAGATGATTTTTAAAAGGCCATCATGACAACTGAAATTTCGAAGGCTCAAGTAGTTAGCATATAATATGCAGCTTTCCACACCCAGTATTTTTATACAGCTGGATTAGTAATGCTGTTGTCTTGGGAGGTTTTAACTTGAAAAGGAAAGCACTCTCAAGGGATGTCTGCTTGAAGATGAACCTTATTTAGATTTAGAAGAATAAGCATAAGCCACAGCTCCAGCCTCTCTTGACTCAGATGCTAGAAGAGAAGCCTCCTGGCTTTCCTCCTTTCCCTGGCATTAACACTCATCTTAGTTCCTGCTGCAGCAGAGACATCTGAACCAGATTCAACCTCCTGTAGGTAGTGGGACCTACCCTGTAGTATGTCCTTACCCAAAAGGTGGAATATACAAGTCACAACATTTTTTCATTTGTATATAAACACCAGATGCTTGGCTGGCTGCCCCTTGCAGGAAAACACAGAAGAAGAGGGGATGGGGGAGAAGAAGAGTTTAAGCTGCCTCACATGCCTTATTGCAGCTAATTGCCTGGTTTTGGTATTAGGTAGAAATGTAATTCCTGTGGTTTGGGTCTTGCTCCCTGGCAAAGAATGTTAGAGGAGGGGGCAGAAGGACAAGGATGTGGGAGGGCTTGGCCATTGAGGAGCATAACTGGGGAGAAGGGGATGAAAATGTTAATTTATTAGCAAAATGGGGATTAATTGTGTTTGAATCCAGAGCTTAAAACCACTATAGTTTTATCTCCTGGGGCAACCACTATCCTCAGTGCTGAGCTCACCACAGAAGCGTAAAGTTGGAAGATGTGATACGGGTATCTGCTGGAGGATGTAGTTTCATGCTTGAGGTCCTGCTACAGCATGTTGCAGGCTGCATCTGACCCATGTGCCTGCTTTGCCTTTTTATGGAAACTACTATATAATCTCTGTCTCTGCCCCATATGACATTGGCATGTGGCCATGTCACACCTCTTGACCCCAGAGCTGAAAGATGCTTTGGATTGGCAGCACCCATACAGCAGAAGATACCATCCAAAACATTATTTACCCAGCATATGCATTCAATAAGTGTTTTGTCTATAAATACAATGAACATCTATCCCATACATGTCAATCCACCACTACTGAAACACAGATCTTTGCTAAGGGGTCTTCTTTGCATTTGCGATTTTGCTTTCACAGGTTTCCTTTCTTAATTTTACACTGTAGTATTAGAAAATAATACATTCTGTCTGGCATGCTGAAGAGATGCAGATAATTTCACTGACAAAGTGAAATGCTACATGACAGAGGAAAATCCAGTTGAAATACATGGGAGTTTTGCCTGAATAAGTACTGAAAGATTTGGCCTTTGGGATGGAAATATACCTTGGATTTTTACCAATGTGCTTCAGAGCTCCTTGTTCCCATTGCTTTTCTCTTTCAAAGATGATGACTGGAGCTGTCTGGGTGCAGGACTCATTTGAACTAAAAATAAGTATCTTACAACAGGTTCTTCATTCTCTGTTTTCTC
>NW_009951952.1:1981755-1983900 GCF_000747805.2 Chaetura pelagica
AAAGAGTGTATTGCTTTTGGTGCTCATTTTCTGGGCTGGTGCTTCATTTGTGTGAACTGTGAAATACTGATTTTACTTGACTTTCGTAGAAAAGACCAGGCTTGTGAGCAAATTATTGTATTGCTTGAGATTGGACAAGCTCCTTTGAACTAGTGTCTTTACAAACCTATAGTGTTAATTTATTGCAGGCACTTAAAAATAAAAAGACAGCTACTTCACACTGTTTAGAGATATTGAAGAAGAAATATAGTGCTCTTCATGTGCATGAGAATCAGATTCAAACAGATACAATAAATGTTAATAATGACTTCTTGTCGGGTTCTACTTTGTGAGCCTGACAACCTTGTAATTACAGAAAGAAATATTAAAAAAAAAATAACCACAGAGCAGATGTGATTCTGTTCCCAGGGATTATTCTGTAACCCTGAAAGACTGAACTGACTCCACTTTTGCAAAAGGTGGGAGGGTGGGTGCCTCTATGCTTTTTCACAAGTGGCATCTGATTTAAGATGTACCTTACCTGGCATCCTCACTGTTCTGTAGTGGATATTGAAAATTAATAACATCACACCCTTCTGAATTGATCAGAAATTATGTCATAACAGATATAAAGGTATTATAAGGCTGGATGAGCACTTCCAAGGCTTAAGTTCAAGGATAAGACCTTATACGTTGTAGATTCTGTAACAGTGGGCATCATGGCTTAGTCTGATGGTTTTCAGTTTCTTGTTCTTACTGCGTGAGCAAGAATGGATGCTTGTCTGTTATATAGGACTTCTTATCTGTAAGAGCCATAAAGGAGGTAAAAAGGTACAGTGAATTTTAAATTGGTCTGCTCTTGGAACCAAAGTCTTAAGAATATGAGTCTCTGAGACTTGATCACCAGTGCAACCTTCCGTGTTGGAATGGGAACTTTTCCTTCAAGGCACAAATTGACCTCCCCAGCGTGGAGTGAACAGCTGGAAATTCCTGAAGGATCTGTTCCTCAGAATGAGGGGAAATGTGGTCCGATGCATTGTGTAGGATAGGGATTTATCTGAAAGTATCCATGCTGATGCTTCTAAAACTGGCATGTTACACTCCAGAAGGAACATCCTTCCTTTTTCAGCTTATAATTTTTTGTTAATTCCATGCTTACAGACACCATTACACTCTTCCCTGTTCAATTAAACAAATGAGCTCCTAGATGTAGCAAGTAGCCCCCTCTGCTTTTTTTTCTTCTTTTTTTTTTTTTTTTTTTTTATTTATTTATTTGTTCTGCATAAAAACACCCCTACTGAACCTGAAAGCAAGATTTACACAAGAAAATCTTTGCCCTAAGAGTGAATACTGGGGTTTGATTTCTCTGGCAACTCTCCAGGCTTCTCAAAAGCTTAGTTAGGAGCTGGTAGGATCCTTAGCTAAGAGTTATACAGTAAGTGCTTGTAGTAATTTATGATCTGGAATTGAGTTGTAGAGGGATTTCTAATGCTATAATGCTTGTAATGCTGGAAATAGTACTTTCATACAGTGTCCTGGAAGTGCACCATAGGCTTAATTACTAATTAAGACATAACTAGCTGAAGCACTAGCTTTCAGGCCTAATATTATTTTTTATTTTCCTGGAGGAAGTGATGCCAAATCTGTACAATCATGAACTGAAAGTAGTTGAAATTAATACCAAAATTAACTTCAAAGCACTCAGGACTAGATATGAACTCTGAAGTTTAACACCAAGTGAATCCTGATTCTCAGTCTCATTGTGGCAGTATGCAGATATTCGGGTAAGGAATACATAAAGAACAACAACACTATATAAATAAATGGGATAAATTGCTAATTACTTATATAAAGGCAATATAAATAAAAATGAGCATTCATAAGGAATGACCTTACTGATAAAACCCTTATATGATACAGATTCTGCATGAGTGGTATCACTATGTAGTCTTCTGGGTTTTTTTCTTTTTGGTTTTGTTTTGGGTTGGATTTTTACCATATGAGGAAGACTCAGTGTTTGAAAGATGTTAGCTCTGTGGCTGTGAAATTGGGCAGCACAGATAAAAAGGCTGCAGAGAAAGCATTAGGGAGGGATGTCTTTACTCCATGGGTGCTGGCAGAAGCCAATGATTGAAACAGAATTGCTCCCTGGAAGTTTGTGCCAGG
>NW_009951952.1:1983917-2003763 GCF_000747805.2 Chaetura pelagica
TGATGATTACTGTGGAGTTGTCTGTGAAAAACTAAATTTTACCTGTAGATGAAGCAATTATAAAGGTAGCATATGCACTGCTGTCACAATACTAATTTCTTACTCACTTGGGAAATTAACATGAGACAGTCCCTGTTCTTCACAGGGAAGGTCTTACAAGGTAAGTTTTGCAGACTTTTGTACCATTCTTTTCAAGGAGAGGGATTGTAAAGTGGGGAAACCTTGCAGATCTGAATTATATTTCAACTGTCTCATGATTTGAGTTCTGAAACCTGATTTTTCACATATGAATTCATAAATGCGCTTAAAAACATATTTTATCTTCAGTAGAGTTCCTTAGATTTGTCCTATAATGCTGTATTTTCTCCTTGCTCAGTGGGAGACAGCTCAGGTGTCCATCTGAGCTGGAATTTCAGACAGATATAAACTGGGCAGGAAAGTTAACTAGCACATCATGTAAGTAAGTGCCAACTAAAGGAATAAAAAACCCCTCAAGCTCTCTCATCTTCTCAATAATGCTCTGGAAATGGTCTGGTTAAATAGCTAATATTTCTCAAAGCATCCTCTGAAGTTGATTAAACTTGGTCTTTGCCAGGGAAAGGGACTTTGAATGGTAGATCCTCTGAGACATGAGGCATTTATCTGGGTAACTATGAGGATGCCTCTGAGCTGTGGTAGCTGCAACCTGATGATGTTAGAGAACCAGGAGTGCATCACTCCTCCCCCACTGCCTAGACTGGTTTCCACTGGAAGAAAACCTGTACAAAATCAAGGAAGGATATGTGGTGGCTTCCATCAGTCCCCTCATCTGGACATTGGGGGATTAAGACTTGGGAGCACACTGCAGAAGGCATTGTGTTTGCCCCATAGTTCATGTATAGCATGGGAGTTCTCTGGCTGATGAATTGCGAGGCTGAAAATGCAGAGAGGTATTTTTTTCAAATATAGAGGATTAGAGTCATAAGCAATTTGACAAATCAAAGCAAGGATTTTGACTGGGGGTCTGAACTTGGAACCCAGCGGAGTTTATGCAACATGGGAGTAGTGTGGCCCCACGGGATGAGCATGGATGTGCAGCTACACTTTTCACCCCCTTTTATTTCTCATCTGCCAGAGATTTGAGTCAAGTAGTAGCAGCATGTGGGGAATTGTAGCAAAGTCCACACCTCCAAGAGAGTCTTCTCACTTCTTAGTCAACTGGGCAAGCAGAAATAGCCCTGGCTACTGCTGCTAGCAATCACATCATGAGACCAGGTGGGAGTCACGCAGGAAATTTGACACCTGAGGGTGAAAATCTTGAGGGACTGTAAAATGGCCCCCTCATGTATTCTGCACTGGGGGATGGATCAGTCACCCTCTCTGCAGAGAGTGATGCAGTGAGCAGGAACGGGCTTTTTCAGAGCATTCAGCACTAACCTAATAGCTTTCTTATTGGTGTCCAGCAGACCAGAAGCAGGCTAGAGCTAACTCATTGCAGCTGTTTATGTATATGGTGCAAACATCACCTTGCGTGGGCTTTGCAGGAAGTCTTAGGGCATCAGGGCAGATGTCTGAGCCATTGATGAATGGGATCACAGAGAAGCATTTCCCTTCTCAGGTCTTCTGGCTTTTGTTCTCAAAGATTTTAAACAGGTTTTCCCTGGATAAACCAAGTGGCTTTTCCCAACTCTGTCGTTTCAGTCTATGATGGCCAAACTGAGTGGCCTTTAACGTTGCTCTTTAAATCTTTCAATGTTGTGATTAAACATGACAGGGATTAAGTCTCTGTCCAATAGCAACTCACCTGGGTGAGTTGTTGGTTAGATGCAAAGCACAAAGCCAAATGCTCTTAAGCACCCAAGCATACTGCTGTTTCAAAACACAGCAAGCCCTGTCATGTCTTGTGATTAGGAAGCATTTCTTTTTTATTGGAGATAGAGTGGAACAAAATCCTGATAAAAAGCAAGTCTTCCAAAGGAAGAACAAATAGATTGTGGACAAAGGTTAGAATAGAATTTGAGGGTATTTTAAAATTTATGTATGGTGTAGTTTAGATAAATTTATGAGGCACCTAGTCTACTGGAAAAAAAAAAACAACTTACAAATTTATAATTTCCTCAAATATCCATTGTTACACAAATGTACAAGGCAAAACAAATAGAGGTTGACACAAAAAGTCATTAACTAATAAAAATGTTCTTCTGGTTTCCAAGTTGCCTAAAAATCTCCCAGGAAATGTCAGAAAGAAGACACCTGTGTGAGCCATGGAGCCATTAATTATATCAGTGCACAGCATCTTTATTCTTGCAGGTTTTTTTGCCTCAGTATGTTTTTTCCTTGTCACTGCTTTGTTTGGTTGACATAGAGTTCATGCATGATTTAAACCCTGTTATGGAGACAGTGTGCTTTGTCTCCTCATTGGCCTTTTCTTACGATGCTAATTACTGTAGCAACTGGGTGCTTCACATGCCTTTATTTTCATAACTTCTCAGAGATGAATAGGTAATGTCACTGCACTCTACTGATTAGCAATAGAAAGTCTGCAGTAAAAAAATGAGCTAAGTTTATTCATTTATTGAGGGAAGATCCCATTTCAAGAACATTAAATTAACACTGGACTTGATAGAGTTAGGTTAATGGTTGGACTTGATGATCTTAAAGATCTTTTCCAACCAAAACAATTCTGTAATTCTATGATTGACAGGTTTTGCTTCTACCTGGAAATCCCTCTTTGAAGTGTGACTTTGTTGCTTCTGAAGTGAGAAACTTTTGTTCTTTCCTCCAGAGAAATAAAATTAGTGTTTTCCTTCCACCTGCTTGAATTTAAGAGCAACACATTTGGGTTTTTTTTGTACTGGCTCCAAATATTTCGTTTGAAATCTCTTTAAAAGGGGCAAACTTGGTCAGTGGAGCAGATTCCTTGGCAGGTTGTGTCTCCTAATGTGTATTCTCTGTACAGGGGTTACATGATGCTATGCGCCATGGCAAATGGAATTGAGATTAGGAGCCTGGGTTGCTAAAAAACAAAAATAACACATGGACTCATTGTGTTTTTGATGACATGCCAGTAGCCAGACAAAAATGTAAGCATCCCTGCAGGGCCAGTGCCAGCTACACAGTGAAGGTGGCAGAGAGCAGCTCCCAGCTGCCCCATGGGGGAAGCTGAGGCTTTCAGGAGAGCTCGGATGCTTTGTCAGAAACTTTCACAGGCATTTCTGGGCAGAAGAATTTGAAAAGGAGAGTCTCAACTCTTCTCAGGTCCTGAGCACAGAAGGTTTTCTTCAATCTTTCTAGTTTTTCTTTGTGTGCTACTTTGCATTTCTCACTCTCTAGCGATGGCACATGCTCACCTTTCTCCTCATTCCTGGTTCTCCCCAGGCTTCTGTGCTTCTTGTATCATGTTTTATTTATACAACATTCTTCCTACTGCCTTGCTGAGCACTAGTCCCTGCTTTGCTCTTTCATGCTCTCACTAGTCAGCCAGTTCCAGTTTTCCCTTTCTACTCCCCTGCATGCTTTTTTCCTCATGGTCTTGCCAGCCTCTAAAGCTGTGGGTCCCCTGTTTTGCCCTCCTGGTCTCCTTTGCCTTTTCTTACTCCATCTCCTGGCCTTCATCTTCTCCCCGCCTCCCCCAAACTGTACAGATGATGTTGATTCCCATCCACTCCACATCTGAATCAGGTGTCTTCTTATATGGTGCTTGGATGGTGTCAGTGCTCTTCTGTTTTGGCTGATGCTCAGCCTGAAGCATCTCAGAGCTGTGGAAGTGCTGCTCTAGGCAAAAGAGAGCAGATCCAGAATGTGATGGCAGCATCAGTCAATTCAAGGAGACCTTTCTGGGGCTGTAGGGGCTGTGGATGTCAGTAAGGCTGATCACGGATGAGTAAAATGTGTAAAACAGGATCCTTCAGCAGGTCAGGAGAGGATGTGGGGGGCAGAGGGGTAGTGAGGAATGAGCAAGGACAGGGGGCTGAGGTGAGAAACTGCTCCCTTCCTCCAAGGTAGCCTTTTAGAGAGTCCTTCATTGCCAGCTTCTCTACAGGTTTTGCTTTTCCCATCCCCTCTGAGGGAGCAAGAGTTAACACAGCTGGCAGCTGGACATGGCCAAAGCCCTTGGCATGCCTGTGTGACCCGGGCACCGGCACCTGCCTCCTTCACTCTTCCTGACCCTGTGCCCTCCACGCATGGGGCTGCCTCTTCTTGCAGGCAGAAAGCTGGTGTGAGGCCAGTGCTGTTCTGACCCTTCTCTCTTTTTTGATTCATGGCAGTGTCCTGGTTTCAGGAAAATGAAAATTGGCTTCATCCTGGCTCGAACCAGGACAGGTGGCATAATCCAACTAGGATTTTGTGGGGAGGAGTAAAAGATGCTTTAGCCCTTCACAGAATCCTTTTGCATGAGCTGCTACTGGAGGGGAAACCACCCTCCAACTGCGAGAGGTTTTTCTACACAGGAGGTTGTTTGAAGCAATGTGTGCAAGGAGGGGTGAGCAGGTTGTCTGAGCAAGGCTGAAGAAAAGGGGAACTGGTGAATTAATGTGTGCTGAAACCAAAAAGGCTGCACCATAACAAGGAAGGATGGCATCCATAGAGAAAAGAAGCTGTAGTCTGTACTTACTGCTGGACTTATCTGTACCTTAGTTTTGAAAACTGTTCATCTCTATGGGTAGTACAGCTGAGTTAAGTTTAAAGAAACAGACCTTGCCCAAAGGTATTCTCCATCCCAGCAAATGAACTGAAAATATAAAACACATGGAACAATCTGATTTTTAACAATGGTTAAAAAAAAACTAGCATGCTTTTACTGTGTTTTTTAAAGAGTTTCAAGGGCAGCAAAAATCACTGGTGTGATTTAGCTGTATCCGGAGAGCTGATGCAATCCATATCAGTAGGGAATTGCTTAACACATCTGGGCAGGGTTCCTGCTGGTGGCGTCTGCTGGACGTCTTTGCAGTGTAATAGGCGATACGTGGGTGTTTTGGGGCCCCTGCTCTAGATTCCTCTCTTTGAGCTTGTCATTGCTGTTTCCTTTGTTTGCTGATGGTCACCAGCTGGACCCTGACTGTGGGGCTGGGCTGTCCCACCAAAGGACCACCTACATTTGAGACCCTGGTGCCTCAGATCCCCAGAAAGTACAGGTAGAAATGCTGGGGGTCTTTCTGATAGCTACAGTTGGTGCATATTGCTATTATTTATATTTCTTTTGGGCTGAGAGCCTCTCCAAAAGAGGATTTAAGTCCTCTTGCACTGATTTTCCCAGGCATTTATCATGAGCATCAAAAATAAAAGTGCCTGTCTCATACCTTCTATGGAGAGAAGCAGGAGGTGGAGACAGCAGGTGCCTTGAACACTGCTGCAGTGATGGTCACTGAGGTAAGCAAAGGTCCCAGGAAGCCTATAAGCTTATAAAAACCCTTTCAGCTACAGTAAATCACTGCAGCTTCCCTCTCAGAGCTGACCAGAGATTTACTCAGTTTAGGATGCTCCTAAAGTGTTTACAGCCTCTTCTGAACTCCTCTCTATGAATAATCCCTGGCTCCTGCTAACTGCCTCGAAAAATAATGTATGTTTTTCTGCTTTCATATATCACTGTTGCTGAGGGGAAGTTCCCGCTGTTTCCTCCTTGGCTTTCTCTTTGCTGCCCTCCCCCTCGATGCTGAGGATTAGGCTCGACCACATCCAGCTTTGCTGTCTCACTCCCTGCAAGGGGGTGCCAAGTGTCACAGGCTGACGCAGCAGCTTCTCCCCCCTTCCTTCCATCTCCCCTGCCTGCCACCAATCCCTCAAAGCCTCGCAGCTGCTGTTTCTGCCCAGGGTAGGAGGTGAGAAGGCTTTGAACTTTTGCTGTGGGCTGGCTTGCTGAAGGGCACAGTGAGGTGAAGGAGAAGGAAAGGAGCCAAAGGACCAGCCAAAAGCTCTCGGGTGGATGATACCAGCAGCACCTTAGTTCCCTCCAAGTTTTGAGCCAGTGGTATGTCCTGCCAGGTAGGTCCCCACAGCTGGGCTGGCTGGAGTCACACTGTGAAGCTCAAACCTCTATCTTTTTAAAGAATTTTTCTTTATTTAACAATTTGAAACAGTTTTGTTAGAGAATTTTTAAAGGGTGCGGGCTTTCTTTTTCAGAGCTGGATTCTTTGTTGTCAGAATATGTACGTCACTTTGAGATCCCAAAAACCTGTTTTAGGATATATGGATGAGCTGCACGTGTCGAAATACAATAACGAGTTCCTCAAGGGTTGGTACTGGGGCTGTTTAACATTTTTGTCAGTGGCATGGACAGTGCAACTGACTGCACACTCAGCAAGTTTGCTGATGACACTAACCTGTGTGGTGTGGCTGACACACAGAAGGAAGGGAGGCCATCTAGAGGGCCCTAGGCAGGATTGAGAGGTGGGCCCATGCAAACCTCATGAAGTTCAACAAGGCCAAGTGCAACGTCCTGCACCTCGGTCAGGCAATCCTAAGCACAAATACAAGCTGGGCAGAGAATGGATTGAGAAGAGCCCTGAAGAGAAGGATTTGGCAGTATTGGTTAATGAGAAGCTCAACATCAAAGGAAGAGTGGCCAGCAGGTCAAGGGAGGTGATTCTCCTCCTCTGCTTTACTCTCATGAGACCCCACCTGGACTTCTGTGTCCAGTTCTGGAGCCCCCAACACAAGAAGGAATGGACCTGTTGGAGTGAGTGCGAAGGAGGCCACAAAGATGATCAGAGCACCTCTCCTATGGAGAAAGGCTGAGAGTTGGGGCTGTTCAGCCTGGAGAAGAGAAGGTTCTGAGGAGACCTAACAGCAGCCTTCAAGAACCTGAAGGGGCTACAGGAAAGCTGGGGAGAGACTTCTTACAAGGGCTGGTAGTAATAGGACAAGGGGTAATGGATTAAAACTGGAAGAGGGGAGATTTAGGTTAGGGAGACATTAGGCATTACATTAGGGAGAAATTCTTTAGTGTGAGTGTGGTGAGACACTGGCACAGGTTGCCCAGGGAAGCTGTGGCTGCCCCATTTCTGGAACTGTTCAAGGTCAGGTTGGATGGGGCTTGGAACAACCTGGTCTAGTGAGAGGTGTCCCTGCTCATGCAGGGGTGTTAGATCTAGATGATCTTTAAGGTCCCTTCCAACCCAAACCATTCTGTGATTCTATGATAATTCTGTGATGATGATTCTCTTACAAACTATCACTTTAAATCACTTCTCTTTCTTCTGCTGGATCTAATGAACTTATCCTAAGTTTCATGACTGAGGAATAAACCAGCTCAGTGCTTACTAATATTTTGCATTGGTAAAACAATACAAAACCACTTTTTTTGTTTGTTTGTTTTTCTTTTGTGGGGAAGGAAATAATTATGAAAAAAATATGTAAGGATGTAAGTCCGTGTGTTCATGTGTGCACACGTGCAAGTTTTGCTTCAGAAGTGAAAGTGATGGCAGCTAACACTGACAAAATGCAAGCATATTTTTGTCTCCCAATAGGCAGCTGACCCTACAGCGCTGTCACAGGACTTTACTGGTTGTTGATTTTCAAAAATGCAAGGAAGTTAGGATCCTTTTGAAATTGCTGTTAATTTTAATGGATACAAGCTATTAAGACAGTGAATAAAAACCTAAAAGACCTGGCTTTTTTCTCGCCTGTTTGAAATACGGCATTTTATTATTATTGTTACCATTCTAGCTCCCAGCATGAGGTGCTGACACTAAATATCAGTACTTTTGAAGACTTTCCTGGAAAAAACAAAATAAAAAGAATCCTCGAGTGGCATGGACAACTCACTTTCCCCTCTAATTGGAACATTATAATTTTCCCTCTTATTTTTTTTTCCTGGTTTTCAAAGCTACTTTTTATTTTCTCCAGATCACTTTGTAAATTTACATTCTGGCTTAACTGGTCTATTTTTCTATTCCAGAAAAGTCATTTCAAGTGGGCTTGGCAAAGCAAATTAATTTCCTTAAAATGAGATGGATTTCACTGAAGTCTTAGTTCCCAAGTTCCACAGTTCCGTGGCTGCTGAGCTGCATTTATTTACACAGATGCAAAACTGTCCAGTTGGAGGAGTTACTTAGGAAGGCAGGGGTAGGGAAGAAAGTGTTTCCACCTCCTGTGTTACCTGTATATCCAGGCCAACTCTAAGTCTTTGAGTTGGGTGCCTGCAGGGGAAGCCTAAGGATAAGCACTGATAGAAGAGATTTTGCCTCTGCTTTTTCTTTCAGGATTCATGTGGATACTCACACTCTGCCACAATTGCCTTGATCTTCCCTGGACGAAGTTTTAAACTCAAACTACTGGTCTCAGCTGAACTTCAGAAGAACCAGGAAAGCACATAATCTGGTTGCAGGGACAAGGGATGCCAAAAGATATGAGAGCATCTGTACAATTCCAACTGAGGCCATTGCAGAGGCTGGAGATATCAGACCCGTCTCATTTTCTTTTTTGTTTTAAATTTACACTGAAACTCGCTGATCTCAGCATAAAAGCTTGAGATAATACATAGACAAGCTTGTTGTTTCTGTTTCATTGACTTTCATAATTTCTTCCAAAAGTTTTATATACTCTGAGCTGCTTGAAGACTTGACTTTATGGAGTTTTTCACTGAAATCCTTGTACCTATCTCTGATTGGCTTGAGAATTCTTATGCAGACACAAAACTGGATCGTGAAATATTTATCAATAAGTATTTAGCTGGTTAATATTCCCTGCCTGTTGCAGAATATCTTTGTGTGTATGTAAATGCCAACCATCCTAAGCACAGGTTAAAATCTTATGTTGCTTACTGAAAAACCTCATCTACTTTCTGGTAATTCTCTGCATACTGGAGCAGCCCCTCTATGCAAAAAATAAAAATGAAAGAGCAGATCAGGTTCATGGTGTTCTTAGCCATATTTGTTTCTGTCAGTAGGTGTTGAATGACCGAAGGAGAGAGGTGTGTGAAGTTCTACTTGGCTATTTTTCCCTGTTGCTCTTCCCAACTCTCCCCTTTGGCTGTGCTCAGAGGATGAACTCTCCTTAATGTCTACAAATACCTGAAGGGTGGATGTCAAGAAAGGGGCCAGTCTCTTTTCAGTGGTGCCTTGTAATAGGACAAGGGGAAATGGCACCAAGTTTGTAACACAGGAAGTTCTACCTCAACATGAGGAAAATCTTCTTTACTGTGAGGGTGACAGAGCACTGGAACAGGCTGCCCAGGGAGGTTGTGGAGTCACCTTCTCTGGAGACTTTCAAGACCTGTCTGGGTGTGTTCCTGTGTGATCAGCCCAGGTGTCCCTGCTGCAGCAGAAGGGTTGGACTCGATGATCTTCAGAGGTCCCTTCCAACCCCTATGGTTCTATGAACTCTTATGCAGCAATGGGAAACATCTCAGAATGACCCTCAAAACTGTAGCTTGTCCATGAGAGAAGAAAGCTCTTGTAACAGGTAATTATTTACATGTCTTTAAAGGAAAGGAAAACTACTTAAAAATTAATGTCTTTATATGCAATGAAATTTCAAGTTACTAAGCAAAAAGAAACATATAGTGCATGGATAGAGGCATCAAGTGAATCTTTTCACCTGGACTTCTGGAAAATGCTGTCCCAGAAAAGATCAGTTTCATATAAACCTGTGTTACACCTTGTGAGCAGAGTGACTGTGTAATCAACCATGCTAGCTGGGGATGAGAACACATCAGAAGATCAGAAGAGAGGAGAGTTAAAGTAGCACAAAAAGCCATGGGGCAGAAGCAGTGCTGTGAGGGCAAAAATGACTGGCTAGAAAGTTCCATCCCTGCATACACAAGAGTATCTGTTGTACTTTTAAATGCAAGTAATAGCAGAGTTGAAAGCCTGTGCTACTTTGGAAGTGGCAAAACATCTCTAGAAACATACTACAGCAAGGAAAAAGGCAAAACATTTCTGAAATACTGAAAACTCGTTTCATACCACAAAGCTTTGTTCTTGGATTAAGTATTTGGCGTGCCCTGAGTCCTTCCATGAGCAGTGGAGAGAGAGAGACTCCTGCTTGGCATCTCCAGAAGTGCTTGTTTGTAACGATTTGAGAACAACACTGTGGGCCTTACTAAAACTTCACACATGGAGTATGCTGAAAGAAGTGGGATATGGCACATATGCCAAAATTGGTCCTATTTTTCCATTTCATATCTTGAATAAAAGCAAAATAATAACTTTTAGTGAAGCCACTGAAAAAATTTAAATAATCAAATATATTTGTTCTTACACTGTAATTCAATTATAGCATTAATGCAGGAAAACTGTCAATAAAAGCAGTAAATTGCTTGAGTATGAGTCACCATGTGTGATCATACAGAGGTGAAAGTCAGACCAGTTAGGGAAATACAGGGTGTCTTTTTTCCTCTTTAGGAGCAAAGATGTCTTCCTGTTTTCAATCAGATCACTGCCTTCTCCTACTGCCCTCTGTGCTTCCTGGGTTACTCATGGCTCTTCTGCTTTGCAGAGGTAATGAAATACTCTCAATGGCTGTGTCAGTTTAATAATCTTTCCTGAAAAGCACTGACTCAGAGCTTCTTTCTGTTTTCCCCTGCTAATTTCCAAGTGGGAGCATCATTCTCTGTAAGTTTGGCTGCTTAGGAACTGGACTGAACTCTGGGGCTGGTTTTCATTTTTGCATGTCTGAGAACTCCATCTCTCTTTGTCTCCCCATGGCCACATTTAGCTTCTGCCAGATTTTTCCTATTGGCTGGGGGGGGGGGAGAGGCTGCCACTCCATAACTGCTCCAGCATCCTCTCTGGACAGTGGGAACCACCAGCTTCATCATTGAAAGGTCTGAGAAATACTGGAGCACGTTAGTTAAGAAGAATCTAAAGGGAAAAAGTTTGCTCTCACCCACCACCAAAACCTGTTTTATGTCCTACAGCTTACCCTGGAAGAGAAACTCAATTTAAAAAAAAAAAATAATCACAGCTTTATTTGTAGTACTTAGCATGCTCGTTTTCCATGCACATTTCCATTCCCTCTGAATTCAAAAACTCCTGGCCTCAGTTGCCTCTTGTGGGAAGGAACTGCACCAGGCTGTCATACACTGTTGCTTTTCACCCTTTGCCTTCAATTTTGGCAGATGCCTTCCTGCTCATGTATGATGGCAAATGATGAACAGGACTCACTTTGGTGCCCTTCACTATTTTGAGGACCTTTATCTTTTCCCTTCTCTTAAATGAACAGGTTTGATTTTACTATTCATCTGTAAGATTTTCATGCCTCTCATGATTTTCATTGTAATTCCTGAACTAATTTAATTTCTGCTTTATCCTTCACAAGGTGTCCAGATCTGATCACAATGCACTAAGTTGGGGTAATAAAAAGTATTATCTTAACTATTTGTTTTATCACTCAGACATCTCCAACAAAATGCCTAGAGGGACACCCAAGCAGTTTTCTGACTCTTTACAGTTAAACTGAGAAGTCAAAAGATGTAGTTCATATTCTGCCTCTCAGAAAGCACCGTCTTCTGTTTGAAAATGTTGCATTCATCTGGGATGGCATCTTGCTTTGCTGGTAACTCATCCAAGCCCTTCTCTTGGTTTACTTACAAGATTTTGCTTTCCACCATTTTCACTCTCCTGTTTCTTTATTAATTTCCAAACTTTCTCAGCAAAAAAGTCTTTTGTCACTTGTTTGCCCAGCACTGTTTTGTTTGGCATTTTATTCCTCTCCATTCTCAGAGCCTGAGTTTATCTCTACTTGTTACAAGGTAACTTGAGTTATCTGGTACATTTTAGTACTGTCCGTTTTAGTACTGTCCAAAGATCAAAAATCCTTCACTTGACTAGTCTGTACTTACAACAAAACCACTTCATCAACCAGAATAAATCACTGGTTCACTGAGAAGCACAGGCATCAATCAGCTTATCAGTCATACAGGCTGCAGAAGGCCACGGTGCAGAGAATAGTAATAATTGATTGATAATTTGGGGACTTGTCTTTTTTATTATACTTATTGACCTACCAACAAGCAGCTTAGATGTGTATTTCATGGTTACATCAGCCATCATAAGGGCAAGCTGATTGATCACAAAATAAGATTCCAAACTTTTTTTAAAAATAGAAAAGCTTATTCAGGAGTTGCTTAAGCAATTCTAATGATGGAAAAAATAGTAATAGATTTAAAAAGGTAATTAAGTGTTTTTTTTTAAATTAAAAAAACCCAACAGTTTATTCTCCTGAATTGCTGGTTTCTGACTTGGAGACTCTGTTTCCAGGGCAACAGTTGATAACATAACAAACACTGAAGGAGGTACACAAGAAAATTCCCTCTTCTATTTTAGGTGAGAGTTACGTCCCTCTGCTGTTGCTAGGGGAAAGAGGAGTATTTTGCACTTGGAAGTATCTATCATGTATCTTTGCGTGAAGCCTGCAGAACCTTTGTAGTGTTTGCTACCTGATGTTTGCCAAGAGATGGAGCTGCAGAGTCAAATATCGACCAAGCTTGACCCCCCCCCCCCAAATCAAGAGTGATCTATAATAAAACCCTTGGCAGCAAAAGCCTGTAGCCTCTCATACTGATGCATGTTACTGTTCCCTCGTGACGACGGGCTTGCATTGGGCACATAGCCAGCTCGGTCCAATCTATTCCCATTTATTTCATTAAGCTGGGGTTCAGAAAAGCCAAGAAACAAGCAATATTAATCTTGGAGGATCCTGGCCTCTGCTCAGATAATGCTATAGAACATGCTCAGCAGTCCCCCAGTTGAGCAGTAGCAGGATGAAAACAACTGCCCTCTTGGACTTGCCTTACAATGTTCCTTCCCTACATAAACCCTGGGAAAAATGCAGCTTAAGCTGCATGGCTCTTACTCAGCAGGGAATTCTCAGGGACTACCTTCTGAATTTAGGCATTGCTCAAATCCTCATCTCAATTTCTAGGCACCTACAGTGTGAGACAGGAAAGACAGAAAAGTAAAGAGATTTCAAAACTGCAGGGGTCCCAAGTTTGTCAATTTGTGAAGTGTCCTGCCTTGTATGTATTTATGGGTTTAGCTCTGGGAGATGTAAGCCTGAGTTAGTACAGGGTGAAGCCAAGGGTTTTCAGAACAGACCTCGGGTTCAGCTCCAGGTTAGTGCGATGATCCAGCATCTCTGAGCAGTTCCCATCAACAGCCTGCTCCTGTCCTTCCTGCCCCAGTACTCTACTGGGTGGAATGGGTCCAAGTTTGTCTGTATGTGCATGAAACAACCTGGAATTGCCTGCAGCTAATTTGGGATTAGGTACAAGCCTGAGGAGCCTGCTGAGTTGTTTGGGCTCCCACTCATATCTAAGCCTTGGGGAGATTCCCAGAAAAGACCATAGCTCTTGCAATCCAATTGACTCCAGCTTCTGGGTTGTCCCACAACATGTCTGCCACATCAGTTTTCATGCAAGAAAAAGAGCTGAGAAAAGGCAAGAATGGGTTTATCCAAATGCTCAACTTGTGAGCCATCAGGGTGTTTCTCTGTTTTCAAATCTCAGTTCTGCTTCATTTGCTTTATTCAAAATCCTCATGTTACTCATTTTGTTTGGGTGAGAACCAACAGGGGACTGGGGGATAAATTCTTCAGTTGTGCTCCTGGGTGAGAGGAAGGGAGAGAGGGAGATGAGTATGGGGGTTCTGTCTGCCTCTGCCTTTGGCTTGCAGTACAATCCTCAGGTCTGTGCAAACCCACTTTGAACCTTTCCCCTCAGGAATATTGAACTCTTTGTATTAAGTGGTATGTCAATAAGAGAGAAACTCAAAACTAAATAAATCAGAAGACCACTTCTCTATTTGTTAAATGGGATTGTCAAAAGTCATTTTTCCTCCCTTTTTTTTTTCATGAGAACAGGCTAATCAGGATTATATGTATAACTCCACCAAAAATATCTTGGCTGGAAATACTGACCAGAGTGAGGGGTTCAGATACCTTTGTGCATAAGGATCAGGTGGCACGAGTCTAGTTGCTACTTTCTTTTAGTTATTGGGAGCAACTCTTTGCTTGCTGATTTCTGGAATTACTGTTCTTCCCTAGCTTTGGGTTACAATTAGCCCTGGCTGAAAGAAAGCCCCAAAATTTAGCATGATAACCATGGGCTCTCTTTGGAGTTTTTGATGGCATCAAGTTTGGTGAAATGTCTTTTAATCTAACTTCCCATTGAAAAGCCTGTTTGTCAATCAGTCTGTCATTTGGTGTTTGGGTAGGGAAGGGAATAAAAAATGAGCACTGGAGAAGGATGGACTGTTATCCATGCTTGTAGGTGGCAGGTACCAGTCAAGGTGCCTTTTGGCTATATGTAGATCCAAAATAGCATTGGACACATTGTCCTTTAAAAGTAAGGAAAGAATTTGTGTTTTTTAAGAGGAATAAAAAATCTATCTGCTGAAAACCTGACTTCAGATACCTTCTTGAAATTATCTTCTTTTTCTGTGGGGTGATTTTATTTTATTTTGTTTTGTTTTATTTTATTATTTTATGTTAATTTATTTTTTAAATTTTATTTTATTTTTTTAGTCAGTTAAATAAATTAGGATTTTTAAACCAAATTAATCCCCTTAGACTTAAGGTCTTCTGACACATGGACCTACAGCTCCACTGGAACAGTGACTCCCAGAATTCATAGGCATGTCTGTGAGCATAAGAAGTCTCTTTGGAGCCCACAGTGGGCTGTTGGGTCTCCTAGCTTGGGCACTGAGCTATACTTCAGGTAATACCTTAATTCTTCATCTTTGAAGCCCACATCACTGATTAGAAACTCTTGCTCTAGGAAAGCCCTGGTAACTCACTGAACCTCTGTGTTGGGAAATGGAAACATCAGTAATGGATAAACATAAAAATGAGTTTAGTTGTAGCTGAAACATGTTCTACTTTGTACAGATAGGTGATGATTCCTTACTATCCTTGGTATAGAAATGCAGTTATCGACAGAGGGGAGGGTAAGTTACTCAATGTAGAGCTCACCAAATTCAACAGAAAGTTCTTAAAAACTTCACTTAGCACTGGAGAGATGCCAGTATTTTTATGTACCTATATCAGCTGACAGAAGTACAGCTTGTTTGGCATTTTCACTCAGTGAAAGACCTGGGGAAATTGGGTTTACTTCCTGGTCATATTTACCTGAGTTTTCAGGGTGTAGGTCCATGCACTGGAGAGCAGACAAATCCCGTGTGTGAGCTGGGCTGCATTTGAATTAAGCAACTGAGAGCAATGTTTTTGCACTGCATAGGTAGCTGGTCATCTAAATGGTGTAATTAGGTGCACACGCTTTATTTATGAAAGATAAAGTGGCTGTGTTAAAGTGCTATAATTAAGTAACTGCCTTTTCTTGAAGCAGCTCTATTTTCTACATTGTAAACCAGCTTTCCCCACTCCCCATACAAAACGTGTGCCAGCACTCAGTTGAGGCCATGGTAGAAATCACAAATGCTGTGCTTCACCTTCATCACAGAATCACAGAACATTAGGATTTGGAAGGGACCCTCTGGAGGTCATTGAGTCCAACCCCTCTGCCAGAGCAGGACCACCACAGACTTCAGAATAGGTCACTCAGAAATGCATCCAGATGGGTCTTGAAAGTCTCTAGAGAAGGAGACTCCACAACCTCCCTGGGGAGCCTGTTCCAGTTCTCTGTAACCTCACAGCAAAGAAGTTCTTCCTCATGTTGAGGTAGAACTTCTTGTGCTCTAGCTTGCATCCATTGCCCCTCGTCCTATCACAGGGCACAAGTGAAAAGAGATTGGCCCCTCCTTAGTTTTCACTCTTGAGGCCTTCTGATTCTCATAAATGCTAGCCACCCACTCACCTCACTAGCATGTCCAGTTACATCTGCCTCCCCCTTCAAACCTAGTTTAAAGCTCTGCCAATCAGCCCCCCAAACGCTTGCACAAAGACTGTCTTCCCCTTTGAGAAAGATGTTTTCCATGAGGTGCCAGCAAGCCTGGTGCTGTATAAGCCATCCTGTTGTCAAAAAGGCCAAAACAGTTGTGGTGACACCAGCTACAGAGCCATGTATTCACAGACTGTATTTGTCTGTTCATTCCAGTGTCATTGCCTGCAACTGGAAGAAGAGAGGAAAACCAAACCTGTGCCCCAGAATCCCTTGCCACCCATCCCAGTGCTCTAAAGTCTCTTTTAAATATTTTTAGACTATGAGTTTCAGCTTGCTTTCCAACTACATGGAAGATCAATAGTGGGTAATATAGTCTGAGGAGTTTACTAGTGACATCCTTAATGTGGGCTCCAGGGAGACAGGAGACTTCTCTGTTACGAGGGTCTACTCAGCATATTGGACCCTCCATTCCCCTCAGAATGGAGTTACCTACAACTATAACCCCTTTTTCCTTCCTTGCAGATGTTGTAGTGTGGGTGGTAGGTCTTTCCGACTGTGAACATACCTCTGGTGTAGGCTGCCCAACATCCACATCCTCATTTGGCTGGTCTTTCTCGACTAGAGGCTCATATCTATTTTTCACTGGCACCTGGGGGGGTGAGATGGGCAAGGAAGAAGTTTGTTGCCATGACCACAAACTTGCTTCCATTCACTCCCCTCACCCGGGCTACTGCCCCTGGTCTGGCAGAGGCAGGATACAGGGGTTCCCTGATCCTGTGTACTTCCTGATGCTCCATGATGCTTCCTGAATGATGCTCCCATTTTTGCTTCAAAGAGGGCAGAGCCTGGCTCCACCAGTCTATCTTCTTTTCAGATGCTCCTGATGCTCCTTCTCCTTGCAACTCTGCCACTCAGCAGAGGAGATCATCCACCTGCTCACACCACACACAGCAGTTGTCAAAACTGCCACTTGCTGCCATCAAAAGGCTCTGACACTCCCTGCAGCCTGTGGCCTGCACAGCTGCATGTTTCTGTGGGTTCTCTGTCTGGGTTCCCACATCCACTCTGACTGGTGCTGAGCACATGGCCTTCTGCTGGGTGGAGACCACAGTAGATGTTTTTCTAAGAGGCTGAAAACCACCAATAGGGCTCACCTGTTGAGCAGGCAGAGCTGATGTTCCTCCACTTGCACTCACTCATAGACCTGGCTCATGCCCGGCTTGTGCTGCACCTCTGTGATGGCCACTTCAACGTTTCCCACAGCTCCCCCAGCACACCCCCAGCCACATCAACCTCTCAGCCCTCTGGCGAGAGCTGCTGATTCCCGACTCCTTTCAGGTCTATCAGTTCACCCTCAGGAGCTGGATCACCCTTTAATCAGGAGCTGGATGTCTGGATGTCAAAACACGCCAGCTTTCAACAGAACAGGATGGCTTTGGTGGTTACTTCTAGAGTTAACTGCTCTT
This sequence comes from Chaetura pelagica, assembly GCF_000747805.2. NCBI lineage: Eukaryota > Metazoa > Chordata > Aves > Apodiformes > Apodidae > Chaetura > Chaetura pelagica. Next base: position 2,001,141 of record NW_009951952.1, read on the forward strand.
GAGACCAGACAAAGCCTTCAGCCACTATTTAAATACAGCTTTTTCTTGCTCTTTAGCTGAAGTGCTACATTAAGATGATGTTAAAGAGTGAAGCAGACATCTCGTGCTCCTCTGGTAAGCCTTGGGGTAATGTGACTCAGGCTTGAGGAATTTTAAAAGTCATCAGATGTGCTGGGAGTATGGAGCCCCTGCTCCTTCCTGTGCTTACCTGTTTGTGGAACAATGATTCAGTGTCAGTTTTAATGGGATGAGTATACACCACATTGCTTGAAAAATAATTCCTCTGTATATTGTTGACTGATGTCATGCATAAGAGTGGAGAATGGGAAAAGGAAAACATAGCTTAGACTGGCTGGACAATGGATTGTAATGGTCCATCTGCTTCCCTTCAGCTGGCCATGCATTTTCCATGGAAACATGTTTCTGATAAAAAGTGGTGATTTGAACCCAGATTGTTTCATGGACACATCTTTGGGTAAATAATCATTCAGCATCAATAGGCAAGGCTCTCCCAGCCTTACCAAGGCTTGGATACAGGCCTCCTGCAAGGCTCTCTGGCAGTGGCTAAGGGGAATAAAATAAATAATAATGCTTGCTGGTTTCATGGCTACTCAGCACTGACCAGCAGAGCTGAAATCACTGAATATTCCTTACAGAACACAACAGCTGCCAGTGTCCCAGCTTATGACAGCTTTTCCATGGAGGAGGGACATGGGAAACACCTAGGGTTGATAGTAGTAGGACAGATTGACTAAGATCACTCTACCTGATGGCTGTCAGATTATTTATTTTAAAAGCTGTTCGGGTTTTCTTTAAAAACACTTTTTTACTTCTTTTTCTTTCCAGGGATGTGATTGCAGGGAGGGTCATAGTCTACATCATAACAAATCAGTTATCATCAGCTCACATCTGAGACGTCAGAAAATCCTGATAACTGAGTGAAAAAAAAATAGATTGAGACCTGTATAGGCATGGAGACCTAATTTCTGCCTCAGCTTTTTGGAGATTCCTTCAGGACCACCTGAATAACATTTTCTAGGTTAGTGTCTGTAATGGCAGTTTCCCCTCAGAGTGGCTTTGGGATGAACGTAACAGCTCTTGGAAAATTTGGGTTCAGCTCTGTTGTTTCCAGCTGTTGGGGTGAGCAGCTTGAAAGACCCACAGGGATCACCTTTGGTCTCAGGCCTTTTTCTCTCAAAGTTGTTAGCCTCACCACTGTGAGGTTTAAGACTGGTCATAGTGTACAGGCTCCAGTTCTGTGGTCTGTGTGTGCACCAGTGTGGGGAGGGTTGGGTTGGTTTACACACATCCCACTGCTGCTAATGCCAGGTACTAGAAAAGAGATGTGCTACTTTTCACCAGCAGCACATTCACTTGGAAAAATAATTAAGAAAAAAAGCCAGTGCCTTTCTTCTGTGCTCATGGCTCAAGCTGTTCTGTCTGAGCCTCCTGCACTGTGTTGATATGGCAACAGGCTGCCACATTTTACATCAAGGGCAGTGCTGCAGCTCTTTATTCTAACAATTTATGGTTCTTGAGTCAAAGTATCTGAAGAACTTTCTTTACTGCTTCCTTGCCTCTCCAGACCATCAAGGTCAATCTATTTTTCTTCCCACAAGCCATCAGGGTATTTCCTTTCCTACTGCATTCCTCTCTGGATCACTCCCTCCAGTGCAACATATACCTTTATGGAGAGGTATAGGTAATGCCTGGCTATTTTGGATGTGTATTTTAGCCATGCCAAGTGCCTGCAGTTCCTGGACTTTTAAGCTGTTGGAAAGCCTAGCTCTCGTGGAAATATGCCTGGTTTCCCACCAGCTCACAAGCTCAGCCTTCTGGTCAGTGATCCTGAGGCAGCCTTGCCTTTCTGCCAGCTTTTGAGTTTTATATTCCTATAAGGTGAGGTAATGGGTCCAAGGCTCCGTGGCACAGATCAAGCAAAGGGGCAGAGTGCAGATGTCCATTAGCTGAGCATCTGAACTACATCCATGCTTGTGAGGATTGAGACATAGGTTTGAGCACTGCCCTGTGGTTTCCCACACTACATGAGGCTGGGTTAGCCCAGTGGCATATAACAAGGACCCTTCCTGGCAGGCATTCTGCATATGACTACCCTGTGTTTGGGAGGAGAGGGGTTTGCCACTCAGGGAAAAGCTGGGCTCTGCGCTTTGACTGTGGTGTCAGATCACAGTCCTTGACTTATCCTATGTTACTAGTGATCCAGGGCAGGCTGTCCCTGTGGCAGACCAGGCTGTGCAGAGCAGTCCTGTTCCAACGGCTTGGGGCTACCTGCCTCTAGGGCAGGCTGGAGGCAGCCCTATGGCACACCCCTCTGGCTTGTGACTATTCTTGTTGCTGCTGTTACTGCTATTGCTATTGTGATGATGATGATGATGGTGTGTGACTTTTTGAGCTCCCAACTCCAATATGACCAGAAGGCTCTGCTTTAACCCTCCACAGCAATGCTTTAATGGCAAGAAATTGAGGATGCAAAGCTCCTTGCCCAAGGCTCTGGTATCAAAGCCTGCAGGAGCTCATGAAGGTCAAGAGCAGGCTGGGGCCTGTGGATAGCAATGGATGGAGAGATGCAAAGCTGGTGCCGCCACTTCTGTACTGCCCTGCC
>NW_009951952.1:2003860-2011844 GCF_000747805.2 Chaetura pelagica
GCTGTCCCTGTGGCAGCCCAGGCTGTGCAGAGCAGTCCTGTTCCAACGGCTTGGGGCTACCTGCCTCTAGGGCAGGCTGGGGGCAGCCCTATGGCACACCCCTCTGGCTTGTGACTATTCTTGTTGCTGCTGTTACTGCTATTGCTATTGTGATGATGATGATGATGGTGTGTGACTTTTTGAGCTCCCAACTCCAATATGACCAGAAGGCTCTGCTTTAACCCTCCACAGCAATGCTTTAATGGCAAGAAATTGAGGATGCAAAGCTCCTTGCCCAAGGCTCTGGTATCAAAGCCTGCAGGAGCTCATGAAGGTCAAGAGCAGGCTGGGGCCTGTGGATAGCAATGGATGGAGAGATGCAAAGCTGGTGCCGCCACTTCTGTACTGCCCTGCAGGAGATGCTCCTGGAGCCTGCTGTCACCTGAAGCCAGGTGCAGTGTGGAAGATCATCAGAAGCCAGGGCTGAACTGGAGAACTGAGTGATTTGAGAGCAGGTGTACCCTCAGGGTTTAAACTAGCAGTCATAAAGCCCTAGCCCAACAACTCAGGGCCTTCAGTGCTGCTGCTCAGGGGTGCATTGCTGTGATGCAGGTCCCTAGGGCTTCTCCCACCTGTGCTGAAGACTTCCTTGAAGACTAACCACTGCCCTGACATGCCTTCCAATGGTTCCCCAAGAGTCACAGGGCTAGGAATATCAGTAGCCAGGGACAGCAGCAAGCAGGTATTTCTCAGCTTCCTCTCTGAGACTGATGCATGCTGTGTATCTGAGTATTGTCTCTTCTTGTGGGATGTCCAAAATGGTACAGCTGCACCTCTAGATTGTAGCTCCAGTTACCAGCAGCATTTGTGAGAGCTCACAATGCATTCTTCCTGCTCAAATTCATCAATTTTATCATGCCAATTAGCTCAATGCAGTGTGCAGGAAATATGTGACAATTCTTTTTTCCTAAAAGAACACACATGTTTTTGTATAATTTGACAATTTTAAGAAATTATTTCTTTTGCTTTGAGAGAGGAGGAAACATAGTTTGGGGATGCAGTGGAGTCATCTTTGTTCAGTGAACTAATGTTTCAGGGATACAGGTTTTCAGGATGACTAGTTATCATGGTTTGACTCAGGACTGGCAATGAATCCATTGACAATAATGCTCTCTATCCCCTCCTCCTCCCACCTGGGGAAAGGAGAGAGAGAATTAAGGAGAGAGACTTTCCAGATGGAAAACTAAACTAGGCAGCTTTAATTAAATACTAAAGATAAAAGAAATATGTACAAATATATGTATGTATGTTCAGGAATGTGCAAAGCCCTGTTGCCTCCCCCCAGCCCCAGCAAATCCTGGGGCATCTCCTGAGCTGGGAGCAGTTCCCAAATGTCCTGGAGCTGCTGGAGAGAGGGCAGAGCAGGCAGGAGCTGAGGGAGAGTGAGGAGGGTCAGGAATGCACAGACCTGGGGATCAGTGGTGATGGAGAGATGGAGTCCTCCCTGGGCACTGGCTATGGATGGGAGAGAAGGAAAGAAGAAGCAGGAAGGGGCTTGACTTTTATGATCCCTGACCTTAACCCAAGCTTATGTAGACATATGGAATGGAATACTTTGGTCAATTTTGCTGTCCATCTAGTCCACCCCTCCCTGCGGGAGGGTTGCAGGTACCACTCTTCTGCTCTTGTAGCATCTGAGGCCACAGAGCAAAGTGCCCTTGATGTCTTGGCAGAAACATAAACATTCCAGCATTATCAGTCCACTCGCTGGAAAACTTGCTGCTAGTTAAAAAGGGATCTCACTGAAGGAAAAAAAAAAATCAGTAAAAAGAAAATTGGCTTCATCCTGTCTCAAACAAGGACAATAGTTTCACAGTCCTAGTGGAATTTCTTCTTTTAATTAAAACCAAGCAGTTTTCAGCCTGCTACATGCATCTTGAAGGAGAAATATTTTAGCAGCTTGCAAAAGTAAATCTGAAATTGTTATTGAAATACAAAGCATCTTTCTACTGTCAGCTAACAGTTTTTGAAAGGACTTGTCCCTGAAATAAATATAGTCAAAGACACAGGGTTTGCTGTACTTAAGATGAAGTAGTTGCCTCATCCACCAGAAGCATGATAGAACTGACTGATTTTTTCATCTCTTACATTGATAGTGAACTCAAAATGTAATCTTGCTGCATTTTGATTTTTTTTCTGTTTGTTGTAGAAGTGATTGCTCACTACTAATAAGAGGCTCTTACCATGTATATTTCTAGTTATTGTGAGATATATTTCATTACTTTAATGTGAAAGCACTTTTCAAATATATTGTTACTTTTTAAGAATACCTGCCAGTTGTTTCTCACTCCCGTCCCAACTGTATGAAGCAGATGTATTAATCATTCTGCAGATACCTCCAGAGTTGGAAAGCAATGACACCATCCAGACATGTCAGGCTGTGCATGAACACCTGAGTGGGAGTGGATGAAGGGAAAGATTACCTTCCTGTTGTTTCATTACATACATATAGCCACAACTCACACTTAGACACACTTACTCATAAGCTTTTGCCTTTAGCTTGGTAGTCTTTTTTTCCCCATGCAGCTCTATGTTACTCTGCATCACTTATTATGACAGCTGTTGAAAACCATATAGGCTGTTCCACCAGGAATATTTCCCTACCTAGGTGCCATCTGCTCATGAGTGCTGGAAACTGAATCCACCAGTTGAACTGCTTGGAGACAGCAGAAACAAGATGCAGAAACACAGTCAGAGGGGAATGCTTGATAATTCTGTTTCTTTCTGATCCTTTGTTGAAATGGTGCAGTCCTCCTAGCCTAAGGAGAACAAAGGCCTGCCTACTCCTGGTTGTTTTTTTTTAAAAAATTTGGTCTTAGAAATAACTAGAATCCAAGCAAATGCCTGAGTATCAGTTATTTCATTTTAAGAAAAATGTGTGTCCCCTGTATGTTTACTGGGGAGAACTTGAGGACATAAAGTGAGTATTTGATAGTGGCAGAGAGATCAATGAGACTTTTCTGTGCTTGTCAAAATCAAACAGGATGGTCCTTAATGAGGTCCTAAAATGCTGAGTCACAAGCCTCCTTCCCCAGGAAAGAGGCTGTCAGGTCTCAGATGCTGATATCAACACAGCTCCTTGTGCCTGATGTTTCTTCTGAAGGTAGGTCAAGAAGAAAATGGAGAGTGTTTGCCAACTCCTTTAGTACCTTTTGTGTGCATTGGCCCCATAGTTAAAGGGGAAAAAACAGCTTGGATGTGAAGAGCAGAAGAACTTCACTTTGAAGATGAGAGGAAAGCTGTCCCAGTGGGACTGTTCCCTTACGAAGCAAGGCAGAGGAAAGGAGAGGGAGAAAATGAACTTGTTAGTGCAAGTGTCAGGCTTGACTCTGTGCCTTGGTGTTATCCACCTCGTTTCCCTTTATCCCAGTCTGCTCAGACAAGGTTAATTAAATTCTAACAGCAGTTGTTTCAGTGGGAGTAAGTCACTGAGAAGCTGCAGCTCATTATCTAACCTCTCCTTGTGGGAAGGATGAAATCCCTGTATTTCAGAAGGTAGTGCTGAGTATAGTAGTGCTGAGTGGCAAGGCTGAGGTGCTTTTAGCTGTGGTGATTGCAGCGGCACCATTCCTGTGCCCTGTCTGTGCTAGCTGGTCATGCTGGGAAGCTTTTCTTTGGGTAAGACTTGTTTTGCATTATTTATCGTGGTGATCTGGGAGAATACAACCCCTGGGGAGCAATGAGGATGTCTCAGGCACGGCTCACATCAAGCTACTATTAGGGAAAATGCTCAAGGGACAAAGTATTCTTAGTGTGGTGAACTATGGATAAAGAGACTTAGTGTGAGTACAGATAGTGCTCACGAATTTAAGAAAAGCTTTGAGCTTTCACTTCAACCAGCTGATCTCCATAGTGCTTAGCAGCAGCAGAGTAACTCTGAAATTTAGAGTAGAGAGTTAGCCTGTTAACAATCCCAGCATATATACTTCTATTCTTAGTTTTTGGACTTCAAACATGCCAAAGCAGAACATAAAAGAGAACGTGACCAAACTGTATTGAAAGTTAGACCTAATTGGGATTCTGCAGATAGCACAACTGCCTCACATGCATCCTTAGAGGTCCCTCCTTTCACAACATAACCTGCAGAGACTGGCCAGGGGTTTCTCTTCAGGAGCTGCTAATTATTACAGAGGAGTGGAGTAATATTTAGTCCCTATTTCATGCCAAGTGCAGGGTTTTAACCTTCCACTTCACTTTCCTCATGATCTTGCTTTGGGTTTTCTTCTTGTCCATAATCAGAGGAGGCTGTTTATTGCTTCTGTTTCACTCTGGTCCTTCGGTGAAGTTTCTCCAGCTCTAAGAAGGAGTAAAGCCTTCCATTCCTTACTCTCTCATCACCAGTTTACAGTGTTCAGTCTTTAGAAAGCCACGAGAATTAAAGAAAACACCAGAATATCTTGTCTCAGTGTAAGAAAGTTAACCCTGCCTAACTGGTGGGAAAATCTTGAAAACATGAGGAAAGTATATATGGTAATGGTACAAAGAATAGAAACATTCCCCAGGCTGTTTTTTCTTAACCTCCTCTTTTTGGTGCTAACGTCAAGATTTGGACTGCTTGGCAGCAGTGCTATTGCCAGTGTGCTAAATTTGAGTGCAGACCCAAACACATGCATCCATACTCTGTTCTTTGGGGCTCAGTTACTGTCCTGGTTTGAGCTCAGCTTCCTTCTTGGTGCAGGGCTGTTCAGCAATCATTCTGCTTTCTTTAAACTCCAGCTTTTGCCTTGCAGATGAATGGTGATTGCTTTGCAGCAAGGAAAGTTAGTCCTGGCTGTGTAAAACCATGTATTTATATGTGCTTTCTCAATTGCTTCATTCAGTTGTCTTTTCATTTTGAGTTCTCATCAGATTTTCTCCTCTAATAGTGCATGAGTGGGAAAAGGCTTCCTGAAACCCCCCTGTGGCAGCTCCAGCTCGGTGGTCTAAAACAAGCAAGGCTGTGGCTCTGGCTGTTCCAGCTTTTCCTCTCAGTGCTGTGAGCTGGGTGTTTGCTCTTCTGAGTGAACTGGTGATTCATATGAATGTGCTCAGCTATGTGGGAAGAGTCACAGAGCAGTAAAATGAAAATGAAGTTTCTTTCTGAAGAATCTTTTGCAAGTTTGTACTTTGATTCCTTTGGAAATCCTTGGTTTCCTTCTTCAGATCACAAAGAGAAAGTCAAATGGGTTTGTTTGGGTTCTTTCCCCTTCATCTGAAAAGTATAGTTTCATGTGTAATTTCAGGTGAAAAGCCCCCTCACCAGTTAAGAATATAAAAATAAGCTTTCAGACTGGCCCCTGTGTCAGTATTTATTTTCTTTAGTCTCTCTCTTCCCCTGTGTCTCCAAGGTCATCTTCTTCCCTCTGTCTCTCCCAAGGTCTCTCACTTGCTTCCCATCAGCTTCTTTCCAGCTTTGAACATTTCAACCCACCTTGAGGTGTTTACCTTGTTGGAAACCTTTCTCCATAGTTTCTGTGAGGATGCTTCTCAGTTTTCTTAAGGCATTTCTGGGTCTTCCTTTAGCTTGGGCTTTTGCTAAATAGACAAAGAAGGCAGGTAGTCTTATGCCTTAGGTCTCTTCTCCCAAGTAACAAGTTGATAGAACAAGAGGAAATGGCCTCAAGTTGTGCCAAGGGAGGTTTAGATGGGATAATAGGAAAAATTTCTTCACTGAAAGTGTTGTCAGGTACTGGAACAAGCTGCCTGGGGAAGTGATGGAGTCACCAACATGGGGGTGTTTGTTTGGGGACATGGTTAGTGGAGGATTTGGCAGTTCTGCGTTAATGGTTGGACTTGCTGATTTTAAAGGTGTTTTCCAACCAAAACGATTCTATGACTATGTGATCTTATCTTCAAGTCACAGGACTTAACAGCTACAGTGGGCAGAATCATTCAGAACTACCTTCCCCAAAAAAACTTGTATTTATATTTGTGCTTTGCCTGTAACCTCTGCAAGACCTATGCCTATGCCTCATGAGCAGCACCACACACAATGAACCCAACCAGCATGGGAAGGAGGTGGACAGCAGCAGGGATAGAGCATCACTCAGGATGCATTACCTATATACCTATCTGGACAAAGCATGTATGTGCTGGGAAAGGCTGTATTCCCTGGGGCATCTTAGCTTCAGGGATCATCTGCCACCTGTTTCAGCCCCTGGGATCCAGGAGATGCCACCCATCTTCAGCTGGGGTGCTGGGCATGAGTGTGCTCAGGTGTGGGAGGGAAATGCAGAGTGATAATCACCCATGTGGTATAAGAACAAAATCTGCCACTGATCCTCTTCTCCTGCAATTTATGGTCCTGCAAAAGGCTCCAGCTTCACACCCTGAGCTTTGTAAGGCATTATTTGATTTTGCAGAGGGGAGTACATAAATTACTTGCTGAGTTATGTACTTGGTAAGGCCTTCTGTTCTCTTTGAAGGGTATATTAATATTGGAGAGTGTTTTCTTGGGCAGCAGGCAGAAGCAAAACAGGGAAAGAAACATTTCCCAGGAATATTTTATCAGGGTGATTTTAGCAGGGTTCTCAGGGAAGAGGGGCAGATGTGTGGGTGATCCCTGTTGGGATTGTGATGGGGAGAGCCTTGGGGTGAGAGGACAGGGAGTGGGGGAACCTCCAGAGTGGTAGGGTTGGATGGTGGGAGCCCTGTGGTGGAACCAAGAAAGCTTGAGCAAATTTGGACTCAACTGCTGGTACCACATCTGTTCCTGTTCAGGTACACTGCATTTTCCTCTTCCTCTGTTGAACACTTGTTTCACCACCGTACTTCTGTGCCCAGAAGGAGCAGCCCAGTTTGGTGAGCAGCCCAATTTTCCCACAGCAGTCATAGAATCATAGAATGCCAGACTGGAAGGATCCTCAAGCATTATCAGGTCTAACCTTTCTAGGTAAGAACATGGTTTAGATGAGATGTCCCAGCACCTTGTCAAGCTGAGTCTTGAAAGTGTCTGGTGTTGGGGAATCCACATCTTGTCTGGAGAGATTGTGAAAAATTTTCTTCTGGTGTTCAATGAGGATCTCCCCAGGAGTGACTTGCACTCATTACCCCTCATCTTATCCATTTGACTGCTTGTAATAACAGAGTCTGCACCTTCTTTGTAGTACCACCCTTTAAGTACTGGAACATGGTATTAAGATCTCCCTTAGGCCTTCTTTTCCCCAGGCTGATCTAACCCAGTTGTCTCAGCCTTTCCTTCCATACAGGCTTCCCAGTCCTTTGATTCTCTTTGTGGCCCTTCTCTGGACTCTCTCCAGCCTGTCCACAACTTTTTTTGTGTAGTGGGGACCAGAACTGAACACAGTGTTCCAGGTGAGGCCTGACAAGCTCTGAGTAGAACAGGATGACTTCTTGGTCACTCCTAGTAGTGCTCTCCTTGATGCCTCCCAGCACCTTGTTGGCTTTCTTTGCTGCTGCAACACGCTGTTCACTGATACTGAACTTGTCCACCAGCATCCCCAAGTCCCTTTTCACAGAGCTAGGATGTGCTTAGGCTCAAGCCATACATGATTTTCTAAGTTCAGTATTTGTTAGCATGAGCTGATATACTTAAATTACAATAGCTCTTGTGTTATCAATAACACAGGAAAACTGGGTCAGCAGAGTGAAATGATAAATACAAGACACTCCCCTGGTGCCTAGTGCTGAAGAGGCAGAACTCTTGCAAAGTGACCTAACCACTGCCATACAGTCAGATGGCCACTGATGGCCATAATGACATTTATAATGACAGTCCTGTATGCTGTCTGGATCCTGGATGTATGCATTTGAACTTCATCATGATATTTTGGAGAGATGTATCACTAATGCCTCAAAGAAGCCAAGGAAGTGCAGGGTATGCACAGGCCCAGTGCATCACTTGAAGTTGTACATTGTATTTTTCCTCATGCAAAGGTTTTTTTTAGTTCTTTCTTCTGGAGGGGGTGGAATTTTACATTTATTTTTAATATTATGCTATTTATTT
>NW_009951952.1:2011868-2024441 GCF_000747805.2 Chaetura pelagica
CTGCTGAAGAGGCATCTCAGCATCTGGAGTCATGCAGCCCTCACTGCCAGTTACTGCAGACAATTCTGCTGGGATATTTCAGTTTCAAATAAGCTCTATTGTAAATAGAATACAATAAAAGGGGAGGCAGTGGGGACATCAGAGGAGCCCTGGGTGGTAGAAAGAGGAAGGACCGAAATGTTCATTGAAACCCTTGTTTGCCACCATCCCTTGCCCCGCTCCCCACCCCCCCCCAGGTGCAACCTTTAGCACTTGAGAAAGCAATTTAAAAAAATAGAGACAATCCTAGAGAATTTAATCAATTGCTCCTTGATGCAGTCAGGTAATTATTGTACAGGCTGAATTGTGCCTGTCCAGAATGAAGAGCCTTGGGGGTGGTGGCAGAACCCTTTCTGCCCCTGCAGGCAGGGGACAGAAGGGGAGGGAGGGATGCAGAGGTGCTGAGCACCCCGGGAGCCCAGTTCTCGTCCTGGGTCTTTCCCAGCAGATGTCACTGTTCACCCACCAAATAAAACCATTCCCAGGCAGTAACAGGGCCCTTGGAAAAAAAAAAAACAACAAAACTCACTGCAGGCTATTACTTAAAAATGAAATATGTCGCCTGAGAGGAGCGTTTCCATTTGAGAGTAAGAGTGGTTTATTTTTATAAAGGTGGCAGGGGATGGAAATTTGCTGTAAAGCTGGAGGAGAGTGTTACTGCAGGAGCTGTGCCTGCAGCAGCTCCCTGGCCCTGTACCTCACCTGGTGCACAGCTTCAGGGTGGACAATGGGGGGGAAGGGGCACCTCCGAGGGTGGAGAAGGCAATCTTTAGCTGCTCTATCCAATATTCCTGCATTGCAGAGTTTCGTTGGATTCAATAATGACTAATATTTAGAGATTTAGTCATGACATAATTTTGCAAGATTAAATCACGACTAGCCCTGCCCACACTTTATTCAATAGATAGGTCTGCGTTATGCTTATTAAGACACCAAATTCATGTTAAATGTCAGAGGAGCTGAGCATTTTTCCTCTCACTACATCAAGTAGCTGTGAGTAGTGTGAAAGGAAGCAATTTCTACTAGAGGCATGTTCCATCCTCATTCTCTTGTAGAGATTTTTCAGGGATACTCTTCAATTTAGAGGAAGGCTACAGGAGGGCTTTGTTTTCCATGTGGTATGGCAGAGCTTCTGCTCTTAGTGTGGGCTGCACCTGGCAGGCAGCTGAAGTATCACTGCAGAGAGATGCAGATACTACAATAAAGAAGCTCAGATGGCAGAGTGACAGGGGAGCAGCAGCAGGAGGTGAGGGGGTCACTGGAGATCTTGCTGGCCTGATGACTGGGATAGACACGGGATAATGGGCACATTCCAAGTGGGCCGTCAGAAATGGCCACAATTGGATAGTTGGAAATTTCAGCCTCGGTGATTTTTGCATTTTAAATCAGGTGAGGGAGCATGCATGAAGAGAGAAATAAGCATCTTACTGCTGGGATAACATCAGCCCCTAACATGCTGACACTGGTGGGGGGCATGCAGCCCAGAGAGGGGAAGGGCAAAGCTGTGTGTTGCTCTGCTTATCTCAGCTCCCTTGCGTGCCGACCACTCCTGATGTCACAAAATGCCCTGACGGATGGATTCTCCACCTGAAAACCTATTCCTTTTTTTCCCATTCCAAAATCCTGGCTTTTCTTTCCAGCCTGACCTCACTTGTCTGCTTAGCCCACTGACACACTTGTGCTTTCATAAGCACAGCTGGATCCTGCTGAGAAGTTTAGGCTGCTTCCCCTGTTGTCCTATGGGAAATGTGTCACTGAATCCCCTCTCTTGATCCAATGAAGTTTCCAGACTGGATTATTCATAGACATTCAGCCTCGTGCCAGCATTGTCTTTTGGGGTGAGGAGCTCCTCTGCCCTCCGGCAGGCATGTCTAAGGAAGGCAATCACATCCCTGCTCTGCCTTTCCTTGGCTCTCTGAGTCTCCACTGGTCGGGCTGGCTCCCCACTGCTGGTCCCCCTGGGAGTCCCACATGGCATCTGGGTGTTTCATATTCCTCCCTGTGAAGAGTAGTGAGCAGAAGCAGGGGGCTGTGCTGGGTGAGGTGCACCAGTGTGCTGTAAAGTTTTACCAGGCTTGTTTTTTATTCCTCTAAGGTGCTTATGATGGGAAAGTTTGAGCTGTTGCTGATGTCTGAAAGCAAGTGTCTGTGTTCAGAGGGAAGGCCATTGCTAAGGTACTCCCTGAGATTACCCCAAACATGATTTCCTTGCAGAATCTCACCTGTGATTTTCTCTTAGCCCAGAAGTTCTCTGGATGGAGCTACATCAGTCTCCTCTTCAAATAGTGCTGCATCTACTCAGCATGTCCTGACAGTAAACTTGATTCCCAGCATTGTAAAACAGCAATGAGAGGTGACTAAGTGTGGAAGATGAGATGTGCAGAACATAACATGGGTGGGCCAAACCCATTGCTATATATTTTTTTTCCATTGTCCATGAAGCCTCAATATAAAACCAGGTGGTTTAAGCAAGAGTCATGGTGTGCCCAAACCGTGTAGGGCCCCTGTTCAGCTGCAGCTGCCTGGGTTCCTGCCACAGGCTCTGACCTTCCTTAACTCAGGTGGTGTTCCCACTAACATTTCCAGGAGTGGAAGGAGTTTGTTAGAGAAAATATTCAAGGCAGATGGTTTTGGGACTGGGGAGAAGATGCTCATGACATACTTCTCAAGGGAAAGGAGTCAAAACAGAGTGGGAGGCTGAGGCCAGCTCCTGGTGAGGGGGTGACAGGACAAGCAGGATGATGCCCCCTGGTGGGTTCAGGGTCCAGAGTTGCTGGTCTCCTGCACATGCCTGTCTGGATAGTGGGGCACTGCCACTTCCAGCCTCATGTGGGAGCAAAGAGCCCAAGTCAGGACACCCTATGTCCCAGGTGAGCCACTTCAAAGGTCTTCTTCTCAGAAAGCTTCTGGGTATTTCCCTGTGGCTTTGGAGTGATAAGGCACTCCCTCATCACCTGAGCCTTTCTCTGCCTGAGATCAGATTGCTGCACTTGCCAGCCCAGAGCCATTATATATTGCCCCTCATCAAATGCAAAATACTTTCCTGGCAGAGTTAGACAAGACATATTCTGTTCCTTGAGTTTTCCTGTGACTAAAATACACCTCAGTGAACAGACCAGCCCCCAGAGAGCACCTTGTTTATGAGAGAAATTTATCAGTGTAGGGCTGTAAATTAGGTGCAGTGCAGACCTGGAGTAAAGAGGAGAGGGGAGGCTCAATGTCTTCACAGGATGCTGGTGGAGTGTGTGCTCTTCTGGCAGCACAGGGAAGAGTTCTGCTCCCCACAGAGGCTGTGCTGTGCTTTGCTGCTGGGTGCTCTGGCCCCAGCATCAGCCAAAATAGAGCAGCATAAGCATGTGTGTTAGCAGTGTCATCAGATTGGGTCTAAATAGCATCAGACTACAGGCATAGTATGGGCTTCAGCTCCAACATATAGTGAACTGTAATTAGTTGTGTACATGTGGATACCTGGCTGGGAACCAGGTGTCCAAGCCCTCTACTACTTGATGGAGATCAAAGGATTCATTCAGGCCCCTCAGCACGGGTATATGAGATACCTTCACTGGCAGATGTGATGCCAGTGGAATACATGGGTCCTTCTGGAGTGAAGGCATTTCAAGTGGCCCTGGCTGGCGGTGGCATGAATCCTACCTTTAACACACATGTAGGCACCTGGATGGAGGAATCTCACCCCTAGTGTAATCAAAATACCATGAATGAGGCCATTGCTGCCTCTTTAAAAAAACCTTTTATGGCTACCTACTCAATGAAAGCCAGTGATGGTGGGTTGAACTGCTCTGAAGTGCTGCAGGGTCTGGTAGTGGGTTAGGCTGTAAGGACTGTCAGCTCACACTGGTGGGTCCTGTGCATCCTCATGCCTTTCCCTCAAAATAACCCAAGGGAAAGGTTTTGGGACTAGGAAATAAGTGTTAAAAAAGAATGTATCTAAGCTGTTGTGAGGGAAAGCTTGTGCTTTGCTAAAAAGCACATTCTATTTCATGAAAAATGCCACCTCCTTATAACAAAATGTGTCTTTTTTTTTTTTTTTCTTTTTGTGCCAAGGCAGGGGAATGAAAATGACTACACAGCCAGGGTGCAAGGACTTCTTCCTGTGGAGTGTTGGTTTGTCTCATGGAATGGATCATCATAGCTGGCTGCTCACACTGTAGCAGAAGCAGAAACAGAAGCAGAAGCAGAAGAGGTGCCTGGATCAGCACTGTGGTGAAGCACAGCAGTACTCACAGCCCAGCTTCCACAAAACATCTCATGTTTTGTCTGGAAGGGGAACATTTCCATGGAAATACTCATAAGCCCTTCTGATTTCTTTACATTTTGATTGAGAAAAGAATGTAGTTTCTGGCCAGCCAAAGGGAGGACCACCCTGGAAAAGGTATTCTCAAAGGGCAGAAGGTAGGAGCAATGGTGTGTTTCAGGTGGCAGTGTCATCACCATCTGACTTGGAATTACAGGGGGAGCTTATGGATACCAGGTAGAGAAGGAAGCCCAGAGACTGTCCTTGCAAGAGAGGCAAAGCAACATCATTTAAGGGGTGACTCTGAGCAGAGCTAAAGCAAATTAAAGGGGTGGGGGAAATAGCATTTGAGAGGCTTGGTGAACTGAATGATAGGGTTCATAATGTAGCTTTCTTCAATAATATGCAGCATGTTTTTTTAAAGCTATAGGTGTGAAAGAGATGGGGGAAAGCAAAGCAAAGCTGCCAAATGAAAAAGAACTAACAAAAGGTTGAACTCTTCTTGCCATTCCTCTGTGGGATCATTAATAGGATTTCTCTTCTTTGCTATCTGTCTTGATGAAATATCTGTGAAATACAGCTGAGACTGCTACCACCTCAGTCCAGTGGAAATTGCCCTGTGTGTGCAGAAGTTGCTAAGAAAAAATGGTCATACAGGCAGACCATCTGATTGTCTTAGGCTTGGTTCCTTCAGTGCATGGGCTAACAGCAAAACTCTCATGTTCATGAGGATAGGTGGCCTCTAGGTGAGCCTTTCTCTGGAGTACATCTTGTCTTGTGGATGGCAAGAAGTCAGACCAGGTCACAGTCTCTCGAGGTGATAGCTTAAAAGTCTATTTTACAAAGGGTGTAGAGAGGCAGAGAATGGCCATGCATTGTTCAGGGGCAGATTGAAGGAACTAATATCCCTTGCTTTCCTGCTGTCACTGCTGCATCACAATACGAGAAATATTTTGGTGTGTGATCCTCAGTTTTACAAACACCTGAACCCATAAGTAGAACAAAATAATGAAAAATGGAAGCTTCCTTAAAATACTTCCAAGTGCACAGTGTTGCAAGTAAAAATTAGCTTTGACATTTTCATAGTAGTGACACAAAAGTCTTGCCCAGCATTTAGCACCTGCAGGTAGTAAAAGCTGCATAATCTCAGTAATTATGCAAACAGATTCTAATGAAGCAAACTCAATTTAACTTTCCCCCAGCTTTCCCCCAGCTAGAAAATTGGTGCTAATAAAAAAGTCGATCTGTGTTTATGTGACAAAGGAGAAATATTGGCAATTCCATTTAAACCAAGTGAAGAAAATAGAATGGAAGATACAGCTCCACTGACTTAATGGCCTTGTACCCTTCCTTGGCACTGTTAAAGGCTATGCAGTAAAAATATGGGCTGACTTACTAGAAGTGTGAGATTTATTAGTTTTTCCTATCCAGGGGAATCCACACACACAGTTCATCACCACTCCATGTGAAGAATTTGACTTTGAACCATAAAAGTTAGTTAGTTCAAGGCATGGCAATGGAAAAACGTGAGGAACTGACCCTCTGATAACTTCAATAACATGAAATTTGCTTGGAGTCCCCCTTCTTACAGAGAAGAAGGCAAATTTTAGTTTTCACTGTAGGCTCTGGATTGTAATATATGCATCAGGATACGTATGTGTTCCAGATAAGAAGATTCCAAGCAGGCCTAGTCTATTGCTTTTGGGACTATTGAAATGAAAGCCTAAGCTGCACTAGGTAACTCTTCCTGAAAGTGCTTTCTGACTTTCCTGCTAGGGGGCAACACCTTCCTTAACATAGGAAGTACCAGACCTGAGAGCAAACTGTAAGACAGAAAAGCTTAATATTTCAAATTAGTTTCTAAACTTCTTAAATAGCCTGTATAGCAAAGGCATTCATCCATTGATTTTTCTAGCTTGGATGCACTCCAGCAGAGCTCAGTGAACTTTAAGAAAGTGGGAATTCAGTTCTGCATGGTGCAAACCAGTGGAAGCTGCCCTGTGTCTCTTTAAAGAGTAAAAATTACTGTCTTGCTTGATAGGTTCTGACTGCACACCGGCTGTGTCCTCAGCTGTGGTGGCCACACAAGTAGAATGTGTGATGGTAGCAGGATGCTGTCCTGTGTCTTCCTCTCCCAACAGTCCTGTGCCCCCAGAGCTGTGTCAGAGAAGGGCAGAGCAGTGTCACTCCAACACTTAACACCAGCAACAGAAAAGAAAGGGAGGTTGGAGATGGCCACCTTCGGGCACCTTGGCCCTGTGCTGTTACATCTAACTTGCAACACATGGAAAACACACTGCTTATCCTGAGGGTTGTACATGTGTCAAATCTGCAATTTACTGGTAGGGAGATAATATGGGCATCACACACCAATAGTGGCAAATTGCAGCTTCTTATTATTTCTGTTTAGAGCTGGAGCTTGGCAATTTCCAGGCAGCAGGTCCCTGTCTTTGTTTTCATTTACTTTGTTTTATGTCGTTCACCTAAGTGTAAGATTTCTCCTTTCCTTAGCCCAGACTCTAAGCTCTCTGTATGGGTCTGCCTGATCCCAGCCCTCCAGCCCACTTTGTGCTTTGTCCTCCAGATTCTTTTATAATTGAGCAGAGTGGATGTTGATGCATGCTGTGGACCAGATGCTGTCATTTTTCTCAGCTGGAGGTAGTCATAACTCAGCATTTTGTGACAGGGTGTTGCCTAAGAAATGCAGGGTCACAGTGTGGACCTTGAGTATTTGTTGTTTCCCATGTAGAGCTCTTACCAGTAAAAAAAACCCCACAACGCTCATAGGTCCTTGTTGTCAAGTACCCTCTAAATCTATGTGATGATATTTTCATTTACTTTTTATTTACTAGTTAAAAGTGCCACCTTTTGTGATTTATGCCTTGCAGTGTTCACCAGCAGCCTTTAAATGTATCGCAGAAAGATTTATCACCGTTTTCAACAATTCCCTGTTGGAAGCAAGGTTTTGTGTGAAAAATTGGGAATTACATTGATCTCTGTCACATCAGGCAACAGCATCCCACTAATAAATTTTGCATCCAGACATATTTACCACTTCCTTAGTTTGTAAATTAATATCATGCTTGTTAATGGGGCAGTGTTAGTAATAATAATAATTAAAAATTAGACATACATACCTTTCAAAAATATGACTAAATAGGACTGGATGCTTTGTTCCAGTATCCAGGACTATATCAGCTATCACCAGGCAGTGAATGAACAATTATTCAGCTTTCAGATGGCCACAAAAGAGAAGTGATTAAGAAGACTCTTGATTATTAACTTCCAGTGTGAAAATGTTGAAGCAATGTAGCCTGCCCTGGGTGCAGTGCCCTCAATTTGAGCTGCTGCTTTTCCTCTCTCCACGCACATGTAATTTCTTTGCTCATTGCAGAGCCCAGCATTAGCCAAGTTCAAAGGAAACTAGCTATAATTTAAGACTCTTATGCTTTCATTTGTTAGTCCTCAAGATGAAATTAAACATGAGAAAAATTGCTCAGAGGGCAGGCTCCAACTCAGCACACCTTAAAATTAGGCACTGGAGTAAGACAGGCTCCACAGGCAGTTGGATTTTGTCCCATCTGTGGCTTCCTAGTGCAAAATTACATCTGAGCACATGGAGCAGAGGCAGTGCTCCCGTGATCTTGTCTGTCAAGATGGCCATGGCCAAAGCATCCCATTGCCTTTGCAGTTCATACAGCTTTGCTGGTACTTGTGCTTCCAGAGCACGGGAGTGAATTGGTGACAGTCCGTAGAGTTTAAGACTTTCTGTATCACTTCTCGAATTGGACATCCTTCCAAACTGCAAGTGTCATCAGGTTGTTACTGTTGTTGCATTAAAAAGTCAGGAAAATAATCTACTTATATTTTGAGTGTACTGTGTGGGCTGGGTGTAGCAGGAGGCTCAGCTCTCAACATGCCTGCCTCAGTGCCCCGTTATGGTTCAACTGCTCTTTGTCCCTCATTTTGCAGGCCCAGGCCTGCAGTGAAAGGTTCCCATCAGAAGGGAAAAGGCCCAGCAATCTCTGAGCTGGTAACAACCTTGAAAGGTACAAACAGAGGCCAAGTGGATGTGCATAACACCAGCTGCTCTCTGGTGTTGAAGAACAGGGAGCCCAGCCCAGCCACAACCAGGCCTCAAATGGAGATAAAGTAAGAACAAACAGATAAATAAAAGAGTCTGCTTGGCGAGAACAAGGCCCTCATGTTGTTTTCTTCTGTTTTTCTTTTATTCTCCAATGAGAGGTGTCAGAGGCATGGCCAATGGTTAAATGGCAGCAGCCAATCCATTTTATTCCAGAAAAGCCTGGTCCCATCTTTGATCAGAGAAGAGGTCTCCGTCCACCTTCCCTGGGAGCTGCTGGACCTTCTCTCCTCCAGCGGGGCCTCCTGCCAGAGAGGCTGGTTCTCAGGAGCTGTGGTCTGACCAAGGACACCCGGCCGGGGCCTGACGTGGCTGAGAAATGTTACTCATTCACTGCCTGTATCAGCAAACTTCACATGAAGTTTAGGATCCTAAGATCCTTTAAAGGTGGTGGTTGATGTTTTAGGCCTAGTATGGGATTTGATAATAAGGAGTTTGCCAGCATTTCAGTGGTTAACCTTTGTTGTCTGATTCAATTACAAGTAGTAAATTCACCGCTATTATACCCTTTGCATCCTAACTGCACTTCTGTTCTTGTCTCCCAGTTTCCATACACTTTTACTGTGCTCGTGCCTCTCTTCCAGAATAATTAAAACACCCAACATTGTATGCAATAAATCTTGATTACTGCAAATATCCATTGTCTGTCATCCATCCTGTCTGGGACACTGGGAAAAAACATTATCCTGCACACAAAAAAAGATCTTCTTCAGTTTTTCTTTGTCCATGACAGAGGATGTGTAACTCTCAGCTTGCCCTTCCTTACTGACTAAATTGCAAAGAAATTAATTGGTGCTGGAAGAGTAGCAACCCATGAAGTGAGTTAGTTGTAGGAGTATGGCTGTCTGTAGTAGTCTTGTTTATAGACCAGGCAGGGCAGGGTTTGGTGTTGTGTGTTTCTTTTTTTCTCTTTTTTTCTCACTTTTTCTTTTTCTCTCTTTTTCTCTTTTCCCCTTTTCCGCTTTTCTTTTTCCTTTTCCTTTTCCCTTTTTCCATTTTCATTTTCATTTTCCTTCTCTTCTGCACTATAGCCAATTAGATTCTTTCAGCTTTTACTGGCTCTGACTAGGATGAAGTTTAGCTTTCTTCAGACCAGCCTGTGTGGTGCTGGACTTTGCATTTGTGGTTAAAACAGTAGGTGATAGGACACCAGTGTTTTGGCTACCACTGAGCTGTGCCTGCACAGTCCCAAGGCTGTCTGTCCAACTCTCTCACTCAAAAATGCTAGTAGGCAAGAGACTGGGAGAGAAGTTTGCCAAGACAGCTGACCAAAGCTATATTCCATAACATGTGACATTATACTCATCAATAAAATTTGAGGGAAAGGGGGACATCACGGTTATTAAATTTGTCTTCCCAAGCAGGTCCTACACATAAGGAGACCCTGCTTCCCAGGGAGCTGTTGGGCTGCTAATTATTCCATGCACAGCTTTTGCTTTTCTTGTTAAACTGTCTTTATCTCAACCCACGAACTTTTCCATCTTATTTTCTTCTCCTGTGCTGCTGAGTAGGGAGAGTGAGAGAGAATCTGGGTGGGTGGCTGGCAGTCAGCCGAGGAGAACCCACCACATCTTGTCAGCACAGCATCCTGCCTACAACTTCAAAAGTGTCCAGCCTTTGTGGGACTTTATGATTGGATGTTCGAGATTTTAAGTATTTTAAGATATTCAAGATTTTAAGTATTGCCAGTGAGAAATGAAAAGGTTAAGTTTCACCGTAAACTATGCTGGGCTTCATAGATGCTGTGATGAGAGTAAGAGTAGGATGGGTCTTAAATGAGATGAGGGAGGGAGAGCAAAATTGCAGGCAAATTCTGCTTGTGATGAAAAACAACAGGGAATCCATTTAGAAGAGCTTCTTCTCCTTTAATTCAGTCTCCTTTCAGTCAGTGACTCTCTATCTCCACCTGTGCCAGACCCCCAGCTGAAGCTGCCTAGCTTGGGGGCCATTGGTGTGCCCAGCTGCCCGTGCCAACATCTGGTAGGTGCCACTGTGTTAGCACTGTCTTCAGACCAAAATATATACTCCTTACACAGGGACCAGAAAACAGAGGAGAGCCTCTAGAAGAAGACTGGGAGAACAGAACCTTCAGCTGGGGATTTTAATAATTCAGGCTATGAACAGCCTGAGAAACAAAATCATTAAACCTATTCTTGCTGTTCGAATTTTTCCTTTCTTTGTTTTCACAGAACGTCAGTGACCCACCTGAAAATTTTCCACCTCCAGCAGTACTCATGTTTGATAACAGAAAGCTGGTCTTTACCTCGTCCCTTTCCAGGACAGGGTCAGAGGTAGCTGAAATTGGTTGAGTGGGCCTGTGCCCATCAGGTTTTACTGTTGGCCATTTAAAATGTTAGGACAAGAAACATTCAGTAATGCTTAATATGCTAATAAGTGCCATTATTTTATGTTGCTTGTACAGACAGCAAGTAATCCTTATTAATTTGATCAGATTAATAAGGCTATTTGGGCATCTAGATACCACTGGCTGCCTTCTGGGATTTACTAAAATTCCTAGACAGGATGAGAGTGGAGGTGCCTGGCATCCAGAACACTTGTTTGAGTGCCCTGATGTTGGGGCTCCTGGCTGCCTCAAACACACACTGTCAGCCTTGTCCAGCTCTGCAGCCTAGGGCAAGGGTTTCAGTGTAAGGCAAGGGATTTCTGATCCCTTTATTTTAATTAATTTTATGCATTTTAAGCAATGACTGCATAAAACCCCCATTTAGTTCTGGAAGATACATCTATGTGTAAAATATGTGTGTGTAAATCTATCTATCTGGAGTAGGTTTATGACTTTCATGTCCAAGACAAACATCTAGCTGCTAGGACACAAAGTCAAACCCTCTCCTGTCCTTTCTCTTCCTGATGAGTCTTTGCTAGGCAAAGCAGAGGGTGTGGAGGGGAGACCCTTCCTCTGCCCCAGAGGGACCCTCTCAGGGGGATTAGGAGATGAGAAGTGGCTGGGTTGGATTCCCAAAGGAGGGAAAAACCCCTGGGATCCCATCCCTTAGGGTGCTACTAATATAACTACAGTAAATTAGCCGTATTTGTATAGCTTTTAAAGCTATCCAAGTTTTGCATTAATTCAGCTACAAAAACTGCTTCCATTTTAAAACTGTGGACACGGAAGAAAGAGAATCGAAACAAATTCTCAGACTCATGAAGTACAATTCTAATTTTAACAAAACTCAACTGATGAGAAAAAGTCATATAAAAGTGTAAAGCTATAGAAGTTATAGGTCTGATTAGCTATTCATAGACTCTCACCTTCATTAAGCTGACCTCAGATGGTACACTTTAGCTGCTATCTCAGAAGTACTACCCTTAGGGGAGCATTTTTTCTCCATAAAAGTACAACTTTTAGTGGGTTTTATACTTCTCTTCTGCCATTCTACTGATGGAAGTTGCACTGTCAGCACTTCCCATTATCTTTGTGTATTTTTCTTCATCATAATATGCTGAATAAGCATGCATTTCAATTTCTTACAACGGTACATAAATATATTGCCCAGGTAACAGTTCCAATACTTCAATGCTTTGTTAACATACAGGAAGCCTGTGATTTTCAGGCTTTTCAAACCAGTAAAAAGAAATACAACTGTGTTTTCTTCCTGAGATTTATTAACCACAAAGTCCTGTGATTTCTGCAGAAAACTTCCTGTGTATCAAGTGATGCATGAAGTGTCACATAAGCAGAAGGTGTGATTTACAGTAACTCAGTTACTGCCACAGTCATAATGCTGTACTGCCAGGCTTAGTGGTAAACCTGACTTCTGCAGCTTCTAAAGCCTAAATGCTCAGGTGCATATCTTTCTTGCTTAAGCTGAGAAAAAAAAAAGAACCTCTTTGGTGACTGTAATTTCTTATTTTGACAGAGATTTTCATAATTTCCCTTGGACTCTGCAGTTTTACTCATCTTGGTATCTGATGCATCTGACTCTGCTAAACTGCAGAGGTTATAATCCTGTAGAACAGTGTGGCCTCAGCAAAAGCTCAGGAGTGAAACTTGGTGTTTCAGAAACAAAATGGAATTTTACTGTGTATGCTAAAAATAATGTAAGTGCATTGCCTGGGACAGGGACTCCCAGATAAGCTGAAGCAGCAAAGCAGAAATCTTCATTTGGTGATCAGAGAC
>NW_009951952.1:2024502-2025748 GCF_000747805.2 Chaetura pelagica
TCAGCACTTTCTGATGCTTTTCTGAAGGTTCGTGGTCTTTCTCTGAGCATCCCAGATCTAGAGCATCCCATAGAATGGCCTTAAGCCTTCTTGTATAATAATCATCAAGCTATGCAGACCTTCTCTGTTTCTCAGCATCTGCTTCTCATCACACAGTCTTTCATTTTGTTCCTTAGATTTCTCCAGCTTTCAGCTCTGAGACCTCAGGGTCATTTTACCAGGGGTGCAAAGCCAGTGTGCATCAACCCTACTCGCTGCTGGTTCCCTCCAGCAGACCAAATTACTTCTGTTCCCATTATATACTATTTGCCCCTGGGTTTTCCTTGGGTCACGGGGGAGTATGCCTTGTGTGCTGTGAGTGTGTGCTAGTGTGGGTGTTCCAACCTCCCCCTGGGGAAGCACAAGCCATGCTGAAGCACACAAGAGTGATGCTGTTAGAAGATGAAACCGCTGCCTGTGTCGCAGGCTCTGGGGAACAGCACAAGGGTTTGCAGGCACAAAGCCAGCTGGGGTATGCAAGAGGGCTGTGTGGGCTGGAGAGAGCCAAACCTGGGTTTGCCTTTTCTTTTTTTCAGCAAAATCTGGGGTGCAGAATCCCTATGAGGTTACTGTGGCTTTATTTCAGAAGAAAAGAGTCAGTTGACTCCAAAGGAAGCCCTGAGAGCAGGATAATATTTGTGCCTTTTCCTCCTCTCTGACTCTGGTGAAACCAGCTTATTCATAATGACTGGAGAGGCTGATACTCACTGAGTTTCATGTAGCTGAACATCAAGAAACTGAATCTCTAACTCCAGTGAGCTGTGAACTGGACCCCAAATTGCCAGCACATGAATTGTATTAATTGTAAAGGCATTAGGGTGAGGGTTGCCATTCCAGGTTAGACAGAGTGCCCTGTGCATGCTCTTGCCAGTGACCAGCAGCCAAGGCACCATGCCAAGGGCAGATAGAGAGGATAGATGTGGTATTACCTGGCATGCTTTTCCAGCTTCATTCTGTCTGTGGTTGAGGGATTTTCCTCAGTAAGTAGCTGCAGACAGAAAATCACATTGAATTGCTTTCGGTGGCGTTTCATGAATTGATCTAATCCCCTTTTGAAACAATGACTTTTTCTTCACATTATCCTGTGCCACATAGTTCAGTGATACAATTATCTGCTGGATGAAAAAGTTCTTCTTTGTTTTAAACCTGCTGCCACACCATGCCACTCTTCCCAGATAAAAGGCAAGTAGGGAACAGACTTTCCCTA
>NW_009951952.1:2026057-2032696 GCF_000747805.2 Chaetura pelagica
CCTACTGGCTTTAGCAGCAGCGCTACTGATTGTGAAGCCCTGTGTTACATATCCCTCCAGTCATGTTGCTTCCAAAGTCACCTCCTGTTTAGTCATTTCATCATATGGAAGTCATACCATCCTGCTGTTTGCTGGCACTGCTTCCAATTGCATTATATTCCTTTCAAGATGGCATGGCCAGTGGTACTCAGTATTCAATAAATAGGTGCTCTGGGGATTTATACAATGGCATAAGAGTATTTTCTGGTTTTTCCTCTATTCTTTAGCAAGTCATTCCCCAAATGCCTTTTAAACTGTTGTTAAGCTCTGAGTTACTCCCAGAGAAGTAACACATGGTTTGAAGATTTCTTTCTTGACCAGTTACACCTTCTTCAGACTCTATCAGATACAGTTTTAGGTTATGTTTTTTTCCCCATGTGCATTACTTTTCAGTAACTGACACTGAAATTTGCCTGCCATTATCTCCATGATTTGTAACCCCTCTGCACCCCTGCATCATCAGCTTGACTTCAGATTTTCCTTGCAATTGAGTCTGGCTGCTCTGGATCACTTTGCACCCCCTGTGAGCTGCTTGAATTACCCCCCTTCCCAGGCTGTACACAGATATGTTATTTAATACAAGTCTCTCAAATCCTCACTGGATCCTGCTGGGAAATTCACTTCACTGTGAACCTGGACCGTATCTGTGACCTTTGTGTTGTGTCTTCTTACTAGTTACTAATTCAGAAGAGTGTATTCCCACATATATCCTGGCAACTCAGGTACTTAGTCTTTAGTGAGGAGCTTGTTCAAAGCCCTTTGAAAATCCAAACATGTACACCTCTGAGATCCTATCCCTTTGCTTGCATACCAATGTCTGATCTCTGTGGTTTGAACAGGATAGTTCTGATCTTGTGTGAGCTCTGGCAGGATTCCTGCATGCCTGTGTAGGGCTTGGGGACTGTTGCTCACATATAAATACCAGAAAAGAAAACTGACAAAAAATAACTCCAGCTATATATCTATTCACTGAACAAGTTGAAGTTAGCCCAGGTGAATCAGGTTGCCTTTGAATTCAGCTAATTGGCATCAACACAATTTATTTGACCAAAGGAAAGGAGAGAGCTCCCATGCCCCCTTCACTGGATGATAATGTCAGGTAGTTTCTTGATGCAGACAGCAATGGAAAAGATATTTCCAAGTCCCCCTGTGTCATAACAGCACTGAACATTTCACTTAGTGACAAATGCTGCACCCAAAGAAGCGGTAGCTGAACTCTCTGTGTGCTGGTTTGGGCTGATACACTGTTCATTTTCTTCATAGCAGCTGGTACAGGGCTGTGTTTGGGATTTATGGCAAAAACAGTGTGGG
Organism: Chaetura pelagica; assembly: GCF_000747805.2. NCBI lineage: Eukaryota > Metazoa > Chordata > Aves > Apodiformes > Apodidae > Chaetura > Chaetura pelagica. The sequence goes on from NW_009951952.1 coordinate 2,027,408, forward strand.
CAACACTGGGATGTTTTTGTTCCTGCTGGCACAGCACCAAGGCCTTTGCTGCTTCTCAAGCCACTCCCGCAGCGAGTGGGCTGAGGGTGCACATGGAGCTGGGAGGGGACACAGCCAGGCCAGCTGACCCCAGCTGACCCAAGGGATGTCCCATGCCATATGGCATCATTCCCGACGATAAAATCTAAAGGAGAAAGGGGGACATGCAGAGCGATGATGTTTGTCTTCCCAAGTCACTGGTACGTGTGATGGAGCCCAGCTTTCCTGGAAGTGGCTGGACACCTGCCTGCACATGGGAAGTAGTGAATGGGTTACTTGTTTTGCTTTGCTTGAGTACTTGGCTTTTGCTTTCCTAATGATGTTGTCTTTATCTCAGCTCATGAGTTTTCTCACTGTTACCTTTCTGGTTCTCCCCCATCCTGCTGGGGAGGGGTGAGCAAGTGTCTGTGTGGGGCTGAGCTGCTGGCAGGGGTTAAACCACGACAATCTGTCAAAACACAGAAGTAAGCACCTCCAGCCAATGCCAAAGATGCCATTAAGAGCAGACAAGACACAACCCTTTCACCTAATAAAAGGGCATATTTCAGGCTTTGGCAAACCTTATAACAGAAGGCAATTATATGAAGATTTCAGTTTCATCTTTGTCATGCATGTATGAAGTAATTTAGAGTCCATCTTAGGCACTATATTTTTATTTTTATGTTGATGTGTGAGAATGATGTTTGCTTTGGAAACAGCCTTTTACCTTTAAAAGTCAAGCTTCCCTTGGTCTGCCAAGAGCCAGACAGAAAGGCAATTGAAGATGACTGTGTTGCAAAGACTTCTCACTTGTTCATTTCTTTATTAGTTTTCCTGTTACTCAAAACCATCATTCTCTAGGAAGTAAATGCTATACTTTCATTTAAGGAGAATATGTGCAAATCTTAGATGGACACTTAGATGTGTTGAAGTAAATCCCAAATCAAAGCAATTATTAGGATTCATATTCATCTGGAGCAGTAGAGTTTGCCCTTCTTTGTAAACAGAATCCTGAACCTCATTTGAAAAGTGGCCACTCAGGATAGGGCTGGTTTTGGATCCTGTCTCCAGTTTTGTCTTTAATTGGTCACTTGGCTGAGACGAGCTGTTAGGTAGACAGAGCAGGACAATCTATGTGGCTGTTTTGTTTAGCCAGACCTGAAAAATATCTGTACCCCATAGAGTCATCCTTAGCTCCAAGCTGCATGAAAGCTGTGGGGTGGCAAGGAGAGGGGCAGAGGAACCACCATCACCTGCTCCAGTGAGGAGGTGACATTCCCTGGTTACTCTGTACTACTGATTTTCCACTCCAGTAGTGGACCAGATGTTCAGGCTGTCAGTTTGTTATCCTAGTGACCCCTGCAAAAAATGCTTTGTGAACTGAGACTATGTCTTGGGGAGCTGCAGGTGATAAACCAACAGTTACCAATTGTGGTCTCTGAAATAACATATTTAAAGTTCCACAATACTCATACAATAAAGTTAGTCCTACAGGAATGTAGGAAGAAGAATGGATGTTCATACTTATCAGAATATCATGCAGAACATTTATCAGTGTTTCCTCAGAAGTTGTAACAGACAAGCAGTTTGAATCCAGGAAAATGACACTCAACTTTGGCTGTTGGAAAGTCTGTAGAACCACCTATGTAGAACAAAAGGAAAGGAAAAATGTTACTTTTTCATTTCCTTGCTGGGCATGGAGCACCAAGCAGTGTCTAAGGCACAGTTGACAGGGAGGTTTTGCAGATGAGAAGTAAGAAATCAGGCTTTGAACATCCTGGCTAGGGATGGCATGGAGAAATGGTCTGAGCATTCCCCTGTGTCACTCTTTTTATTGCCTCCCAGGGAGATGGCAGGTGGGAGGGCTGAGGAAAAAAAAATGCAAAAGGAGGTAAAAACAATCTCAAAAGAAAAAAAAAAACTTGATTATTTGGGAGACACTATTATTTAACCTAGAAAAAAAAAGGCAGTGGCAGCTGCTATGGAGGATAATGTTAAACATGACCTAGTTAAGGCAATTTATATGATCTTTTATAACATTGTTCCATGATTGCATGTCAATGTTTGAAAGTAAACCTTTTATTGTTAAATCTTGACTTGTGTTAAACCTGATTTGGAGTGACTTGGCAAAGAGCAGGAAGTCTGGTACAGGTAAGTCCAGAGACTGGGAGCCCTGGCTAAGTGTCCAGGTCCCTGTGACATTGCTCCAAAACAAGGGTTGCTTCTACTGCCATTGAAGTTGTATGGCTCTGGGTAAAAAGTTGGAAGAAATGTGTTTTACAAGGGAAAAATAGGAAGTTCTTTGGTAAGAAGGAAGATGCTTTAGCCCTGAGGAGGTGAAGGGACTTAGTAATGGACCGGGAGTCTCTTGTGGTCTTCAGAAACTGTCTCAAGACTGTCACCAGCTCAAAAGCCCTTCAGAGGACTCTTCATTGATTCCCCCAGGATATTTAGAAAGAGAATTCACTGTGCCAGAACAGAGTGTCATGAACCAGAAAATGAAGCCTTCCATGTCTGCAGTAAGCATTTCAGAAATCATGTAAACTACAAACAAAGCCTCTCCTTCTCTCAATCATTTTAGAAATAGATGACATGGAGAAAATTGCCTGTTGTATTAGTTTAGTATTACATGTATTTTGGCCTACAGTAATTGCCTATATGAAGTCCTTCATTGTCAGCTGCATCTGTCTTATAAATATTAGTGTGGGACAAATTCCGCTCATGTTGGAATTTTGAACTTATTGCCAGCTGCAAAATGTACTGTTCTTGTGTGTTCTTGTCAGTCAACCTCCACCTGTACCTATGGTTCTTACTGCTCTTCATGTTTAAAGATGATTGTTATCACTGTGGTATGTTCATGTTTCAAAGCATTTGAAGAGATTGGTTTCATGGAGATCAGCATTATTATTAGATTGGTGCTTATTTCACTAATCTGTATTATGCAACTGTTTGTTCTTGATTATTAGTAATAATTTTCTTTTGATAGAAACACTTCCACAGCAACCAATTCTAGTGCTTTGTGCAAACACAGGATTATGAATTCCAGTGGGGAATAAACAACAAGAGCAGTGGAATTTGAAAAACAAAGAGCTTGTTTTCATGCAAATGCCTCAGTGGTAAAAAATGGAGAAAATTACATGCTAGAGAAGCAGAAGTTGCTTCCAATTAGAATGTTTTTCAACAATCTCCACCAAGTGCCTAAATTAAGAACTTGGCACTTGCTGGAGCAGTGCAGCTCAGCTGGTGTTCTCCCTCCAGCAGCAGGCAGTGGCAGAAACATGTTATCCCAACTCCTACCCAGATCCTGCTTCCCTGAAAAGACTCTTTGGAGGTCAGGTCTAGTCCAGGCTGCCTAATTAGGCACTACTCCTCTCATTGCCATGCAGAGAGTTCTTTATTGAGCAGATAGAGATGAAAGAGGATGCGGTGGCTTCGCTCTTTGTTTCCTGGCTCATGTGCTGCCCATCCTCAGTGGGATCAAATGATGGCTCTGTTCTGCTAATACTGACATGTATGATTCATGCTATACACTTGACTAGTGGTTTTTTGTCTAACAATCAGCAAGGAACTGGCAGAACCTGGTGCATGGCTGCTCTTTGCTCTACAAAGCGCGGCCTTTGAGAGGAGAATTTTGCAGTTGCTTTTTAAATAGCTGACGAAACTTAGGCTTAAACTGGAACTCCACATGTATTGGGCATGTCAAAATCTTCAGCTTGGAGTAAGATATGCTTCAACATTTTTTAAATGGCTTATTAATTTTTGTTTTATCAGTCTAGAAATTTGCTTTGTCTTCCATTTAGCTTTTATAGCTCAGACAGTGGGAATTTTTCCTGAACAAATATGGCCCTGTATCTACAGTAATGACTTGTTCAAATGAAATGTGCTTTCTCTTTGTGAAAACAGTTCCAAAGGTAAATAACAAGTCTGTAACTGTATGCTTTAAATAATCTCATTTATTTATTTTATTTTGTCTGATTATTTGGAAAAGTCATTTTATTCCTTAAGAATCTGCTTGTGCTGAGATGGACCTTGATCAGCTGACAGAAGCAGACTGGGGTTACCTCACAGTAGAAAAAAGAGAGTATAGGTGTCTCTTGGGCCCATTTGGAAGACACAACAAAATCAGAGAGCCTCCCTCCTACAAAGGTTAGCTGTGCTCCCGATGTCTGGAGAGCAAATGCTCCTCTCCTGAGATTAATTTCCCTCCATTTCAGAAAACAATTTAGGGTGGTGAGGCAAAGCAAGGGATGGCACAGCATATAGATGATTTGTTCTATGGGCTAGATCTGTGCATTTCTTGTGTGGTCTAAAGCAAATGGCTAAAAACCTAAACAAACAACAAAAGAAAAACAACACCAAAGTCCCCAGGATCTGTGTGTTATGGCCTGCACAGGCTGCAAGTACAAGGTCCCTGGAGGGATAAGCTGTGACCAGCCCAGCCAGCTGGCCTGGCTTATGGGAAAAGGTGGCAATGAGGGATGCTGGAGGCTGGTGAGGGTGTGTCTGGAAAGCTGGTTGGCACTGCTGGAATGCCAGCCCTTTGCTGGGATGCAGCACAGCTTGGTGCAGCCCTGGATGAGCCTGGGGAGATGAGCCTGAAGCAAGGCCTTGATGCTGCTGCACCTCGAAGCACAGGAGATGGACTGAAAGCAGTGGCAGGAGTGTGCTCAGCTGGGGAATGTACCAGGGCTAAGACACCCTGAGCTTTTAAACACTGTGCTGTTGTGCAGTTGTGAACCAAGCAAAAAAATCTCATGGGTCTCATTTATCCCAAGTGTCACATGGCTGAAGTCAGTGTGCTTGACCTCCTGCTTGGATGCCCCACAAATAGCAATGTCACAGCTGCCTCCTAACTGCCTGGGTTTTATTAACCTTGACAGTTTTGCTCAGCTATCCAAAGAGATTCAGGGAGCTTAAAAAGCAGAACAACCTCTCTGGCTGTAAAATAAATGCATCTTAACCTGCCAGCTCTGTCCCTATAGGGGCAGACTTGGAGTTTCACAGCCACTCTGTCTCATCAAGTGACTCCAGGAGCACTAATGGAAATACAGGGGTGTTTTCCCCCAAACTGTCCCCGAAGGATTCCTTCTTGAAATACAATTTTATCCTATTTGATAGGCTCTGACTATCTCTACTTGGATGTCTCTGTCTTTCCCATGAGAGAGCACCTGATCCTGCTCTAGCCTATGTCAAAGGCATTTTTGGCACTTACTGTGATGGGAGCAGATGCGCTGACAGAGGAGCTTTGTTTCAGGAACTTGGGGTTCAGCA
>NW_009951952.1:2032865-2041737 GCF_000747805.2 Chaetura pelagica
AGCAGGACTTGCTGTGGGTGCTGTGATGCTTTTGCCTTGCTAGGGCTGCTTGACTGAATCAAATGGCCCCTCCCATCTCTTCTAGAGCAGCAGTGTCAGTAAGGTCAACTCTTGTCATTCTGGGATGGCAGGGGAGCAAATGTTAGCTTAGGAGCAGGACTGTTCCTCAGGCACTGATGCTTTAGTACCATTTGCAAGCCCAGCACACACCTGCAGGCTGTGCATTAGCAGCAAGCAGACAGTGTGGCAAAAATATAAAGCCAAGGTGGGTGTTTTATGTTGTGGTGGGTTTTTTTCTCTCCTTTTCTTCCTATGGGTCTTTTAAACCAGGCTACTGCTTTTCAGCAGGCATTGGTTTGGATTCCTTCACTGGAAGGCATTGCACTGTGAACGTCCGTGGCTGCTGAGCTGGCTGATGCTTTTCTCCAGCTGTGCTTCCTGTTCTGAAGTGGCCTTAGCAGTCCTGGGTCAGACTTCTCATGAAACTCCTGCTTCTCCTCAAATCAATTGCAGATTTTAACTTTTGCCTTTAGTCACTCGTTGGAAATACCTTTGACTGCCTGAAAGCTCTGCCACCTCTTGGTATTTCTGGAAGCTTCTGGCAGCTTGGTTGTGGTGATGGCTTGAAGGGAATGTTCACAGGACTAAAAGCCACCACATTTTCTTCTTCATACAAGGCTTCTTTGGGAGCAGGGAAATCTCTTCTCTGCCAGGCATAAACTGGGCTCTCAGGAAACCCACAGATGCAGGGGAAGAGAATTCTATGGGTACAGTTTGACCATCCAGTCTTTACCTACACATACTGAGTCCAGTGGATGCTACTGTCTGGTAAGGAGTTAATTACTCACTGTCAGCATTAATGACACTAAATCTGTGTCTTCAGTAAAGGATGTGGGGTGGAAGAATCTTCTACTGCAAAATGGGTTTTATTTAGTAGCTGTTTGTGTTGGTTTTCAACAAATTTTCATTGTAATGATGATGCTGTACTGTGAGAGGTCATCATTTAAACTTGGAGTTTCATCAGCAGGACATACTAGAGCTGGCTAGAAAAGCTGAAATTAAGGACAAAGGACTTGATATTTTCCCACTGTTGTAGCGGGTTTGTTGTTTGTGTTTTTTGTTTGTTTTTTGTTTTTTTTTTTCTGATTCTGCATTATTATTTAGTTCCTGCCCTTCCGACTCTTGCCGGGGATAAACCTACTGACCTCATCAGCAGATGTATTTTTAGATGTATTATTTCTAGCTAGAAGGTTGCATCAGAGAGGGCTGTTAGCATGTGTTACTTTGAATTTGTGCTTTTTATGATTCAGAATAGAGTTAACTGCAGCCTTCAGCACCTTTGAAGGAGATGGCCTTGCTGCTCTTCTGTTGCTCTTTTATAAACTCCCTTGACACATCAAAGTTATCCCTGTCAACGAAACAGTCTTGGGTTTGGCCACTTTTGATCTGTAACATATTTGGACTTTGTTTATAAAACTGCTAAATAAACAAAATGGTTACCCTGGATTTGAGTTCCTGAGAAACAGAAGGAATGACTGTTTGAATTTAATAATTAGTGTTTATTATGCAGCATCACAGAGATGTTCATCCTCACAAGAGACACTGACAGTGCCCACCTGTCTCATGGTTTACCTGTACACTTGCTTACCTGAGTGCTAATGTTCCAATGCAAACAGTGCCTGGAAAGCTGTGATGCTAGCTTGTTCTGGATCTCATTCTTCAAATCAAAATGGCTTTGGAGATACGTATGGTTAGGGAAAAAAAAAAAAAAAGGTGGAAAAATGTGAGAAACTATCCAAGAAGGCTTGTTCTGCAACACTGTGGGATGGAGCACTGAGAGCTATCTGCAGTGAGAGGTGTCCCTGCCCATGCATGGAGGGTGGAACTAGATGATCTTTAAGGTCCCTTCCAACCCAAACCGTTCCATGATTCTAGGATTCTGCAATCTGTCACTTCTGACTGTGGAAACGTGCCCTTCATTTCCCACCCAAATGCCACCAGGTGGCTGTATCTGTCAGCTCTAGGTTAGGAGGCATTTCGGGTGGAAGCAGAGTTCTGGCTGCCAAGGCTGCTACTTGGAAAGGAATGATGTCTGCAGGCCAGGCTCCCCTCTGGTAATGTAATTGTGGCTGCAAAGTTAATGGGAACTAGGAGTAATTTGTTTTAAACCACCAGGAACAACGATGGGACAGAAATTGTGACAAAACCTGAAGAGAAGGACACAAAAATTGGTCCCCATGATTTAGAAACTGAGGATGCTGTGAGATTTGGTCCTTCATTGTAATTAACTTTTGTCTGACCTCTGTCCCAGGGTTATTTACTTCTGATATTTTCAGCAGTAAAATAGAGCATCTTTGTGGAATAGAGCCCACTTTGAAATAATGAGGGTCAGCCCTCTCAATAATGAAGTTGAATGACAAATTGCAAAGTACACTGGGTCATGGCAATCTAGACACATGGCCAAATACCTCCCCCGTTTCCTCTTCAGGGCACAGTACCCCTGAGCTGGGTGACCCCATCATTGAGGTTTCAGGTGTGTAATGTAACGAAAGGCACGTGCCTTTGGGTTGTGCTGTCAGACACCCCTCTCATCTGGCTCTCCTGAGATGTGCAAAGCTTGAAGGAAGGTCATGGAGCATCTCTTCGTGTATGTGGTGCCACCTCCTGCTGGCCCAGCTTCAGGTTCTGGGAGCCTTCCAACCTCATCCTTGCTGGAAAAAGCTGCTTCTGGGAAAGAGAGGGGGAAATAGGGTCTGTCTTGAGCAGGGAGGCATGCCCTACATGTCTGGCCCAAGTGCTAGCTCCCAGAAGCCTTGAAAGAGAAGTAGGAAGCTCCCTGGGTCACCTCTGCCACCTCAGCCTTGTCAGAAGTGACCTGCACATGGCCAGGACCCTCACAGGACTGCTGGGAAAAGCATCATCATTTGCCACACAACTTCACCTCCTCATAACCCCTGTCTGCTGCAGAGAGAAATTCCCTTGGCTGCTTTGCAGATGGTGTTATATATAGCCCAAATGCTTTCTGCCTGTGTCTATATGGATACCTATTGTGTAGCAAAAATATGCATAGGAAGAGAATTAATCCTAAAGCCCTAGTTCCCTCACAAAAGATCAATAAAGAGTTTTCCTTGCCACGTGTTCAGGTAAGAGAGGAGAAGACCATCTTCATTACAACTGACAGCCCCCTTCCCCAGAGCAGAAAGGTTTTGCTTTACTTCTAGCAGAGGAAATACAGGGTTTTGCACCTGCCTGATGCTGTTGCTATGGCAATTGAACTTCACATTGACATTGGAGACAGTGAAGCCCCAGGAGTACGAACACGCCAGGAAGGGGGCTCTGCTGGGGGCTGCTGGGCAGCTTGGAACTTCACATCATTGTTTCCCCATCCAAAAGATGGATACCTTACTTTTTAAAACCATTTTGGAATAAACATCAGTTGAGCAAATTATGCTGGTTAGGAGCCTTCTTGCTTGGTTGTGTTTGGGCTCCTTGGCCATGCTTCTGAGTCTGCAGGTCTGTGGGGGCTGAACCAGTCCAAGCTGTCCTTGTCCTGCACCAGGGCTACCCCTGTTTGCAGCCTGGTCCCTCTCCTGGCCAGGCATATAGGTCATGGTTAGCCAGCTGTAGGCTTTTTAAAGTGCTGGCCATTTCTCTGAATTCCTTCAGGGGTGCCTAAATCCGCCCAAAAAACCTCTTGCAGTGGCCCAAATCCATCTCCAAGTGCCCAGGGGCCACGCGACCATCAGTGCTCTAAGAAGCAGGCAATCTACCCTCACTACCTCTCTTCCCAAATGTCCCAAGGAAATGCACATTTTGGCTGAGGACATCCAGGCCAGGTTAATTCCAGAATGACTTTGTATTGTTCAAAACACAGTTAACAAGCCAAGGAGTGTGTGTGTTGTGCAAGGAGCACGTTATGAGGGTACCTCCTATCAGGGTATGACTGTGATCAGTGCCCCATCTTGCCAGGCACTGCAAGAGGGGTTTGCCCTGAAGAAAAATCCCTGTTTACCAGTGTATTTCTGGTAAAAAAAGAGGTCTATAAAGTGGTGAGAGGTGCAGCTGACAACTGCAGAGTGCTGTACTCTCACTGGAGGAAAGGAATCTCAGTCTTACAAAGTGTTATTGCTGTTAAAAGATAATTTCTTACAGCCAATGAACTGCCAAAGCTCACAGAAATGTTAGAGGTGAGACCTTTCATTAAAAGGGGATGGCTGACTGAAATGAATGCTAATCAGGCAAACTCTGAAGCAGTCTGCTACCATCTTTAGCCTCTGGTGCCTTGAAGAACTGGGTTTCTTTCCATTTCTACTTCAGGAAATAAAAAATAGGTAATGGAAAAATTCCTCTGCTTTAAACTAAACACCTCGAGCTCTGCTGGCCTCTCCTTGCCTACACACTCATTGTATGTCAGTGTTTACGTCTCATTTAGTATGTTCATTTTGGCTAATTTTTCCAGGCTTCCTTTGTAGTTACTGAAGAGTCACAGGGATCCCTTGAGAGCTGTTCCTCTCATCTTGAGGTAGACATCTAACCTAGATCTGACACACCTGACAGGTGCCTTTGCCTCTCCCTGTTTCCCAGGTGGAGCTGGTGCCATGAGTGGAAATGGGGATTATCTGCATTTCTAAGCTTAGATGTGACAGGTCTCTCCCTCCAGGTCAGCAGGGAAGCAGTGCAGCAGAGAGGCAGGGAAACCCAGCTGGGATCACTGCTTCCCTGAAGAGCTCAGGCTCAAAAGCTTGTGGTAACACAGGATAAGTAAAAGGAATAAGGGGAAGCAGAGCATTCTGAGCTCTGTCTACCTGAGTCAGGTACTTATTTTTTCTACCCCAGCCCCTCAGAAGAAAATGTTCCTTTGGTTATTTTCCTGATGTGTTGATCCTGTCTAGAATCATAAAATCACTTAGATTGGAAAAGATCTTCAAGATCACGAAGTCCAACCATTAACCCTACTCTACTAAGTCCAGCACTAAGTCATATTCCCAAGCTCCACATCCAGACAACTTCTAAGCACATCCAGGGATGGTGACTCAACCACCTCCTCAGGCAGCATGTTCCTACGCCTGACAACCCTTTCAGTGAAAAAGTTCTTCCTAACATCTAGTCTAAACCTCCTCTGGTGCAGCTTGAGGCCATTTCCTCTTGTTCTATCACCACTTGGTCTTGTAGAACTTCATACAACTTGTATTGGTCCATCGACCCTAGTTGGTTAGCACTGGTAGAAGTGCTTTGGATAGCTTAAGACTTTAATTAAGGTGGTAATTGTGTTTATTTTTACCCTCAGCTGCCCCTCATAAGACTTGATCTCAAGGCCCTTCACCAGCTTCTTTGCCCTTCTTTGGACACACTCCAGCACCTCAATGTCTTTCTTGTATTGAGGTGCCCAAACCTGGACACAGTATTCAAGGTGAGGCCTCACCAGTGCTGAGTACAGAGGGATGATCACCTCCCTGCTCCTGCTGGCCACACTATTCCTGATGCAGACCAGGATGCCATTGGCCTCTTGGCCACCTGGGCACCCTGCTGGCTCATATTCAGCTGCCTATCAACCAGCACTCCCAAGTCCCTTTCTCCTGGGCAGCTCTCCAGCCAGTCTTCCCCAAGCCTGTAGCATTGCCTGGGGTTGTGTGGCCCAAAAGCAGGACCCAGCCCTGTGGATCTTCATACAATTGACCTCAGCCCATTGATCCAGTCTGTCCAAGTCCCTCTGTAGAGCCTCCTTCCCCTCAGGCAGATCAACCCTCCCTTCCAGCTGGGTTGTCTGCAAACTTACTGAGGGTGCATTCTGTCTCCTCATCAAGACAGTTGACAAGGATGTTAAAATGAAGTGGTCCCAACACTGAGCCTTGAGGAACACTGGCCACCAGCTGATTTAGCTCCATTCACCACCACTCTCTGGGCCCAGCCACCCAGCCAGTGTTTTACCCAGCAGAGCCTGTCCAAGCCATGAGCTGCCAGTTTTTGCATCAGTAACACAGTCTAGTCTAGTAATACAGTCCTTTGTTGGACACTGTCTCTTTCTGTGAGGCTCCACAAAAAAGATTCTTCTCATCTCTGATGGACACTGTCACAGAGTAATTAACAATCTGGTCTGACTGTGTACTTATAACAACATGGATCCCTCAAGTAAGAGGAAGAAGGTAACACACATGATTGCTGAAGCATCTGCCCTACTCACCTCTAGCTTTCCATTTCACTCAAGCAGGTCATACAGAACATTTGAATTAGACCCCATAAATAGCCATGGCAGCAGGGTTGAAGCAGAGTTAGCCTTAATAAAGGAGCAGTGAAAAGTCTGGCTCCTAAAAGGACCTTGGTGGGACTGGTGCTTGTGAACATTCGGTGACCTGACATCAGTGCACACAACAGGTGAGGACAGACAAGTGGACTTTTTCACCAATGCAAAGTGAATCACAGAATCACAGAACCCCAGGGGTTGGAAGGGACCTGGAAAGCCCACCCAGCCCAACCCCCCTGCCAGAGCAGGGTCACCCAGAGCACATCACACAGGAACGTGTCCAGGTGGGTTGGAATGTCTCCTGAGAAGGAGACTCCACAGCCTCTCTGGGCAGCCTGGCCCAGGGCTCTGTCACTTGTGAAGGGGCAAGCAGGTCAGTGATGTATGTGCAAATGGCTTGAGAGAGGGACATGGATTCTTAACAAATGTTGCCCTCTTGCCCCTCTCCTCAAGGTAAATATGGCTCATGCTTCACCTTCCACCCAGCCAGCAGTTTCCCTTCCGAAGGAGCACAGTGTGCTCTGCAGAGGCAGGCACAGTTTGCTGAAGTTCACTTTGCTCCTTCAGTCTGCTTAATGAATCACAATGAATCTGAAGGTTTCCCTGGATTCCAGCACTGAGCTGAAATTTGCATTGCAGGGTTTCAGACCTTGCTTGATCTTGGTTCTGCCTGGCTAGCCTGCCTCTTGTTTGCCCTTGCATGACTCACTTCTGTGGCAGCCAACTAGACAGGAACAGAGAGCCCAATAGGTTACTCTTTGAAGAGATTTGTGATGCCAGAAGTTACTGTGTGGACAGATTTCACTCCTCTGGCAGTTAATATTACTCATTTCTGAATGGAATAATTGCTAGATGGTGGTGAGTTCATCACTTCAAAACAAAAAGAGACGTGGGTGTGTTTATGTGTGTGTGTGCAGGGCAGGAGTCTGTACCAGCCATCAAAAAAAGTACATCTTCAGTCCACTACTGACTTGGCCTCTTTCCCAAAAAGAAGTGGAGATCCTCTGGTCTACAAATAGCTGAGGAGGCACCTAAAGTCCAGTCAAATGTTGATGGTCTTTTGGAGCCCAGTCACCATTCATCCTGGGCAGGTGAGCTCTGTTAATATTGGCCAGGAGAGGGTAAAGATCCCTGCAGAAAGGACCCAAATAGACACAGTCAGGTGCATGACTGGAGTGAAGACACAGCTGGATCTGCAGCAAAGACATGAGGGTAAAGGTGGAAACAGAGTCTAAAAGAATTCTTCTGCCCTCGGATTATAGCAAATAGGTGTCTAGAAGTAAATTCTTGAGCAAGTCAGGACCAAGCTGCTTCAGACCTTTCCAATGGCATGGACTGGCTACATGACCAACTTAACCACTCAGAAATGGGAGACAGAAGGGAAGACTTCCATGCTGAGCATTTTCCATGGGATGCAGAAAATGGAAAGGTCTGAAGATCTTGGGGATGCTGGCCTGCCTTCACTGAAGGCCTCAGCTTCTCCTTTAAATCCTTAGATTTAATCTAAATCTTGCAAAACACAAATGAATCCTACTGAACTTGAGTCCTTCAGAGATAAAATCCATTTTCTTGAGTCTTTCTCATATCCCAGAGAGACTGTAGAACTGGAAACTTTCAAAACTGGTCTGGACAAGACCTTGAACAACTTGTTTGGAGCAGCAGTTTGGACTAGATGACCTCTAGAAGTGCCCTTCAAGCTAGATTAATGTCTTTCTCCACTGAAGACTCTTCCCAGAGAGTTTCCAACTTTCCTAAGGGCTAGGGTTAGTGTACATACTCAGACATTGAGCTACAGCTGGGCTTTGAATACAAAGTTATTTTGGGTGATTTATAATCCTGTTCATACACCTCAGTATTATCTTCACGTAACAGTTCTGCCTCACTTTCAGCTCAGGATGGATGCATTGGAACCCCTCCATCCTCTCCTACTGAGATTTTTCCCCACCCATTAAGTCTCTAGTTGATTATTTTTGCATACCTGAACTAACTTGCATTTATCTCACTGAGTTTTGTGCTATTTTTTTTTTTTTTTCAGCCTACATCTCCTGTTTGTTGAGATAATTTTGAATTCCAACCCTGTCTTTTGATGTACTTTCACATCAAAGTCTTTTCAAAGCTTGGTATTTACAGATTAAATAACCACGAGGTTATTAAACACTTCCTGATCTCTCTCTCTGTTGCACCTACTTCTTACAAATAAGCCACAGAGGAAACATGAAAGACCAAAGGAAGATGTTCCTGTGCTACTTCTGAGCTGCATTTTCACCGAGCAAAACAAAACCCATGGGTTATGGCCACCTGCAAACAAAGGCCATGTCATGCTCCAGACGATGAGGCAACTGATATCCCACCAGGGTGAAGGGTCAGACCCTGACCAGCCAGCTAACACACTTGAGACACACATTGCCCTGCTGAAGGGCATGGTTTGGAAGGAGCTGCACGCCCACGGTGCAGAAAGCCTGGCACTTGCAGCTGGGAAGTCTGCATGAACATCTTCTGTGGAGCTGCTGCCTTCTCTCAGAGACCCACACTGCCTGCCTTCTCAGGCTGCAGGTGTCTGGCCCATCTCTGTGTCTCAGACCCAAGGCTTTTTGGTGCCACCCTGTTTTTTATTTCACCCCAGCAGCACAG
>NW_009951952.1:2041779-2086702 GCF_000747805.2 Chaetura pelagica
GTGCTGCTTTGAATCCTCTTCTGACACCTCAAAGAACACCTCTGCTCTTCCTGTTTTCTGAATATTATAGGAAAAATGCTCAAAAGCATTGAGCTGCAGAAATGCTTTTGCCATGTGCAGATGTCCAGGCCCATAAGGCTACCATGAGCCAGACATGCAGACGTCACTGTCTGTTAAAGCAGGGGTGGGGGGAAAACTCACATTATTCTCTCCAGTTTGCTGAAAATGTGAGAGGTGTTTCTTTAGAAAGAATTTTCAGACTTTTAATCACCTCTCTTCGTTGGCTCCAGATTTTCCCATCTGAATGGCTGGGCATAATGAGACATGAGGTCCTGAAAGAAGATCTGTAACGTGAGCTTTGCAAGGACTCAAGGGTTGGATCAACTCTGCACAAAGGGCTCCTTTGGAGAAAACAGACACATTTGCTGTAGACTTGCATGACATCAGTAAGAACAGGCAGCTTTCTGTCCATGCAGCTCATTCTTCACCATATGAGGTGACTGGTCAGGAAGCAGCAGTTTACTTCCAGGATGGTAATACTGGCCCTGAGCTCATTCCCTTGGTGCTGGTTTGGGGTTTGTACACCAAGCAGTTATAAGAAGCCTCTGTCGTTGCAGGCCCATGTAAGTTCATGAAAGTGTCTTTGCAGAGCTACAGCATAAAAATGAGTGTGTGTTGCTGGACATGGGATGGCTTGTTGAGGAGAGCAAAAGGGGTATTTCTTCCCTGTGGCTTCTCCATAAACCAGATAAGCTACCTGTACGTAGCTGTACAAATCATGGTTTGCAATGAGACTATTAAATTAAATTGAAAATGGTGCTTCCAGTGCTTTGATCCCACTTGCAGGATCCCTGTTCTCTTGCCATTTCTTCCCTTTTCCTTATCTGGACTGGAGGAAAAGACAGGAAATCAGTTTGTCCCAGCACACCCTGTCTGCAGAGGTCTGAAAGGGCAGCTCACATCAGAGGAGGTCCTGGTGTAGGCTCAGAGCCAACTTTTCCTCTGGAGTGATGGACCTACTGGTTGCCCTCGTGTCCTGTCTTCCCTCTGATCTTCTGCCAGGCTGTATCTCTTTCAGCTACAATCTCCCACAAAGCTCACACCACCAGAGAATAACAGTTGGATCCTTCCACTTCTCCCAAACTCTTGTGTTAGCAGCAATAGGCCAAATTTCCAGGATCTATGTAGCAGAAAGACACACAACTCCTACTTCTGCATTAGCTCAGCTCACTGTAGAAATCCAGTTTGTGTATCCAGGTACAGACTTAGATGTTCAAACAGCAGACCCCACACAGCCTTTCTGTGGAAACTGTGATGCATAAACCTACATGACTAATGTCAGGTGTATTTTTTCCTCAGAAATCACACGGTTTTTTTCTCAGAGATAAGATGTGTTTGAATAACTCAGAGGGTAGGTTAAAGACTCAGTGTTTAAATCAGGAGGTGACTGGGACAAGTACAAAACCTGCTTTTCATGGCTGAGCCAGTTGTGAAGCTTTTCATGATGTCTCTCAGGGTGAAGTCTCCAGTGGTATCTCTGCACTGCTGAACTGATGTGAACCAAAGCCTGTGTCCAGGCTGGAGAACTTTTTGGGGGAGATTCAGCTCATCTAACATACTCATGATTGTAGGTGTCTTCATCTGAGCTAATCACTCAGGCCTCCTTTTATAATTAATGAAGTGAAATAGGCAATTTTAGGCTGTGACTCATCTGACATATCTTAACATCTACTTTAGAATGAAGTGAATCATGCTCTGGAGTTGTTCTTTTAACTTTTTTTTTCTTTTTACAATTTTTTTCTCTCAGAGCAGCCAGGAATGCTACATTGGGCAGATACCTCTGAACAGCTTCCTCCCCTTTTGCCCTAGAATTGCATCCAAATGACAGGATCTCCTCTTAGCCTCTGAATACAGAAGCTTTCATACACTGAGTTTGTGATCTGGTCACACCTCTGCCATGACTTAAATATGTAAAGTGGCAAAGTCCTTCAGAAGCCACCCCACAAGACTCTCTTCCTGCATCTCCCCATGATTCTGCAGATATTTCTTCCCCGTGCTGCCAGGGAGCTGAGCAGGACACCATAGTATCTCCTGTGCCTTGGGAATGTCCACACCCTGTGAGAAACACTTGTATTTGCCCAATGCTGCCTTCTACTCTGACACTGCTTCTGTCTCCCTGCTTTCAGTGTCCAGCTAACACCTAGCTAAGTGACAGTTAAGCAAAGTCCTATCCTCAAGTTGAGTACAAAGAATACAACAAACACTGTGGGTTTGGGAGAAGGAGACATATCTCAAAGTCAGTCCCTGGGTGACACCAACCCCAAGTGAGCCCTGCAGAACACAGGAGGAGAGTTCTTGTGGAGCACCTGCAACAGAGCATGAGAGATGCCTGTGTGTGCCATTAGTGTTCCCAGCACAAGCTGAGAATCCCATTCTCTTGAACTGTGCTTGAATTTCAAGCACGTCTGCAATGCTGATTACCCACAGATCTATCACTTCTGTGGTGTCACTGCTGAATCCACCCAGCAGGGCCTCAGCTGGTGCCTTGCATCACTGCACCATTCATCCAGGTACCAGAGGCTAACTGGGTTTCCAGAGAGCAGTAATAACTTGGTTTTGCATTGATATGGCATTGGGCTGATAGCTGCCCTGGAGGGAGCTCATGATACAGATACAGAGGAATTTGTTCTCTCCTGCAGAAATTCCAGGGCCAGAATCCAACCCCATTGTGGTGAGTGAATTTGCTTGCTCCCCAACAGCTGCCTTGCAGGTAGGGTAAGGAAGCAATCACAGCATGCATGATGCTTGGCAAATAGGTGATACTCTCTACTCCTGGATATCCCTGAGGATCCCTGCAAGTCCTAAAGTGTTTCTTTTCCCATCACCCTCTCTGCATGAAGGGTTCAGCTGCAACTGGGAAGCTGGGTTGCTTCATGCTGCTGTGAGATGCTCATGGGAGTGGTGCAGAGGGTTGCTGAGCCATCACTCTAATGTGAGGGAACAATTTCCATCTCCTGGAGCTGCAGAGAGCAGAAGGCAGTATCCATTGCTGCTGTGCCAACTGCTGAGCAAAGAGATCATCCCTCACATCTAGAAAGGCTCTGCTTTTCTATCCACTGTGCAAGGGTGCCTGCTGCAGCCTATGCACCTTATCCCAGAAACAGGAAGGTGGAGGGGTCTGTCCTGAGCAGTCAAGTGACTCAGTTTGGATGGAAAGGGGACAATCACACAAGCTGAGCCACATAAATGCTGTTGACAGACACTCTTGCTTCCCCACATGACAAAATTAGAAGATGCAAGCAAGTGGTGGGGTGTCCCCTCCAGGAGACGTCCAAGCAACACAGAATCACAGAACCCCAGGGGTTGGAAGGGACCTGGAAAGATCCCCCAGTCCAACCCCCCTGCCAGAGCAGGGTCACCCAGAGCACATCACACAGGAACGTGGCCAGGTGGGTTGGAATGTCTCCAGAGAAGGAGACTCCACAGCCTCTCTGGGCAGCCTGTCCCAGGGCTCTGTCACTCTCACAGGAAAGAAGTTCTTCCTGATATTCACATGAAACCTCTTATGCTCCAGTTTGCATCCATTACCCCTTGTCCTATCACTGGAAAAAGCCTGGCTCCATCAACTTGGGATCACTGGGTTCATTTTCCTGACTGGGATTTTTCATGATTGGGATTTTTCACTCATCCTGTAGGAACTTTTGAAATCCTTTTCTAATCCTCCAGTCACTTCCCATATTTTTTACTACTTGTTCTGCTGGAATTTTGAAGATGGAAGCAGCTAAAACACTTTTGGAGAAAAGGGAAGACATTAAAGCAGGGGGGACAGATTGCAATCTATTGCCAGTTTCAGAGAAAGCCAGCAGTTCTATTACTGAAAAGGAATCTGTAATGCAATATTAAGAGATAAATTTCTTTGAGAAAGAAATTACTCTAAGAGGGATGAATATTCTATTGCATATGTGAGATTGGTGTTCACCCAGGATAAAAAAGGACATTTTATAAGGTCACATGAAACATCTTCAGCAAGCAGAAAATGTTCCCCATTTACATTCCACAGGTTTTTTTTCTTCTTTTAAATATTTTCTAGAGCAAAGAAGAGTTTCAGGCTAAAAGGCCTCATTCACTAAGATTACATTTCTCTTTGGTTTGCACACTATGAGAGGCAGAGGTACCCAATTGATGTGCACTTGGTGTGTGAGCCAGGCAGATTTTAATAGATAATGACTGGTGAGGTACCTGTGTTCCAACCAGCTGGTGTCCTCTCCTTCATCTTTAGGTAGAAGCTGGAGCAATTAAAGTTTATCCTAGTATAGATGCTACATGGAAGATTTGGGAGCCAAAAAGATTGCCTGGCACTTGCTGTACATATATATATATATACACACACACATTTGTTTGTTTATTTACTTACTTATTTTGGGGGGCAGGAGTTGAAGAGTCAGGACATTTTTTTATCTTCTTTTAAACATTAACACCCTGAAGTGTTCATCTTCTTGCTGATTCTGGAATTTTTCTTTCTCTACTTCAGTGTATTAGACACTAGGTCTTTAATTCCCTGCCGGATTTGAAAATGATGGCAACACCAACAATGATATTTGCCAAATCCAATGGTTTATTTTTTCAAGGATACTTCTCACTGGAATCTCTTAAGTTCTTTTGATTTTTTTAAACTCTTATCTGGGTAAAACCAGAATGATAACTGCAAAGAATTATAAGACTACCCTACACCCATAGAAGTCAAACTAAATGTTTGGTTTTCATTGGCCATATAAATAAGCTGCTCTCAGTGACCACTGATAACTTCTTGCTTTAGAAATGTTAGAAAATGAGCATTTTTGGATCAGACCTTTGTGGACAGCAGTTATGATCCAAGAATGGCTCATACTGGATGTCTTGGGAGAAGGACCAGGGAATCCTAGAACATCTCAAGTTGGAGGAGACCCATAAGGATCATCAAGTCTAACCCCCTACTCCTCACAAGACTCCTTAAAACTAAACTGTATGACTAAGAGCATTGTCCAGATGCTCCTTGAACTCTGACAGGATTGGTGTTGTCATTGCTGATGGTTTTCAACTGCTCATATTCTAGGGGCTTCCCACAGGGATGCTTCCCAGCTTGGTTTCTTGGCCACCAATCACATGAGCTTGACATGCCTCAGGGCTGCCCCAAGCCCAGCAACCCTCTGCAAACCTTGTGTCAGAAGTTTTCTGGAGGACTTTTCCATTTAATTTATCTTTGGAGGGTAGTGTCCTTCCCCAGATGGAAGCCAGGAGTCATTGCACGATGAGGATCAGAATAGATGCACATCTCTTGGTTTCTCTGGGCCAGTCACGCTGGAGAAAACCAGACAGGATTAAATTGGGGTTTTGTTTCTAAACATCTGCCTGTCAGCCAATGAGTCATGAGCTGGTCAAAAGCTGAGGGGATGTGGTGGCTGGAGCTGCTTTTGAGACATTGTTTTCCTATGCTGGGAATTAACAAAAGCAGCTAATGACTGTGCTGAGCCACAGGAGTGCCCAGGGGTGTCCTGCAGCTCTTCTCCCCCAGCAGCTGGGAAGGCAGCTCGTGACCATCTCCACCTCTAGTGCTGCTTGTGCAGGAGGACACGTTGGCTGCAGAAACTTCAGTTTCCTCCTGAACATTGTCAGGCTCTCTGGGGGAAAGCAAAGGGCACAGGGACACATCCCATGATCTGTGGGCTGCCAGCTGGACCACTGTGAATAGAGGCTGATCTTGCCCCACGAGCACAGACGGAAAGCGACCATCCTTCCTCCTGTACAACCCAGCAGAAGGGTAATGCTCTTGTTCCCTAATAAGGAGATTTTACAGAGGATTTTAGTTCAGCCAGTTTTTGTCACACATTGCTATTTAATTGTTTTTGTCTCTTAATTAAGTTAATCTGCCAAGATTTACCCAGAGAACTGTATCTAAGAGCTCTTTTGCTGACTGCGAATACTTGTCTTTGAGAGCATTTGTTCTAAATGTTTGGGTTTGCTCTACTTGGGTTGGTCAGGCAGCATCATCAAAGGTTTAGGACAGGACTCCTGCTACATTTAAGGAGGACTTTGAAATTTTTAACTGGCAAAGTTGAAGTTTGGATAATGATATTAGAGGTTGCCACACACCTCTCCCCCTGAATCAAAGCACAACAACAGATCAGAGGTGGCTATAGAGCTGCTGAGCTTCAGAATAGTCACCTTTGTGAACCTGAACCCAAACTCCATAACATGAGATGATTCATTCTCTCACAACAGAGTCATCCAAAACTTGGCTTGGTGTTGTTGCAAGGGAGAATTCCACAGCTTTGACATCTCTCTGAGTTTGTTGTGCTTACACAGTTAATTTTTAACAGGCAAAACAGATGCTACTTTGAGAAAATCTATGTCAAGAAATTAAAGGCAAAAGATGATTACTGACTGAACTGGAACAAAAGGAACAGTGTACAGAAACCTGTCTTATTTTATTTGCTTTTTCTACACTGCAAGTATGTAAAAGCTGAGGCTGCTACCATCAGAACAATTAAAGAAATAAGAATGGTTCTTTACACCAGTAAATATTTATTTTTTATCCTCAGAAAAGTTTTGGATGCATGTTGGTAACTTTAATTTCAAATGGGTTCTCTGTCTTAGATTTTGGAAAAGACAGTCTTCTATGTAAAAAGACCCCAACACTGGGCTCCAAAATATATTTAGTGCTTAAATATATATTGTTGTGAGACATATATGCTCATGTCCTCATGTTTCAGTATTGATACTGATCACCTCTCATTTTCTTGGGTCATGAAGAATTATCTGCATCTGTCTGACTTCAGAAGAACAGTTGTATTTATAAAATGTCTGCATCTTCCTTATATTTACTGCTACAAACAATAGGTAATGGAAGCCCAACAGGATGGACAAGAAGGCAACTGCAACATTGCAGTTTCTCAGTCAGTGTCTCTGAGGAGCAGCCTGTTTCTGGAACACTGGTTCCAAATTTGCATTAAATGCAATGCAAATGGTTCCAGACATTCAAGGTAGTGAAACATCTCTAGTTCTGATCAGCTGGGAGACAACCCCCCAGCAATCCTAAATAAATATTCCTGAATTTGGGGGGGTTTTACAGACTGGAGAGCTGGGCAAAGAGGAGCAAAATGAGGTTCAACAAAAGCAAGTGCAGAGTTCTGCACCTGAGAAGGAACAACAAAATGCACCAGTACAGGTTAGGAGATGATCTGCTAGAGAGCAGCTCCATGGAGAATGACCTTGGAGTCCTGGTAGACAACAAGTTCTCCATGGGACAGCAATGTGCCCTTGTGGCCAGGAAGATCAATGGTATCCTGGGGTGCATGAGGAGGAGTGTGTCCAGCAGATCAAGGGAGGTTCTCCTCCCCCTCTACTCAGCCCTGGTGAGACCTCACTTGGAGTGTTGTGTCCAGTTCTGGGCTCCCCAGTTCAAGAGGGACAGGGATCTACTTGAGAGAGTCCAACAAAGGGCTATGAGGGTGATTAAGGGCCTGGAACACCTGTCTTATGAGGAAAGGCTGAGGAGACCTGGGGCTTTTCAGTCTGGAGAGGAGAAGACTGAGGGGGGATCTAATTAATGTCTATAAATACATGAGGGCATCAAGGAGGCAGGGACAAGCTCTTTTCACTTGTGCCCTGTAACAGGATGAGGGGCAATGGATTCAAACTCAATCACAGGAAGTTCCACCTCAACATGAGGAAGAACTTCTTTACTGTGAGGGTTACAGAGCACTGGAACAGGCTCCCCAGAGAGGTTGTGGAGTCTCCTTCTCTGGGGACTTTGAAGACCTGTCTGGATGCCTTTCTGAGTGATCTGCCCTAGTTTTGGCTCTGCTCTGGCAGGGGGGTTGGACTCAGTGATCTTCAGAGGTCCCTTCTGACCCCCAACATTCTGTGATTCTGTGAAATCACAAGAAACAGTCAATTTCCCACTGTGGTCAGGTCGTGAAACACCAAGCTTCACTGTGTCCATGGAACAAGAGGAAGCAGCACAGTCAACAAGATGGATCACTGCCTCCACTTTCCAGCCATGATGTGCTGGAGAAGCCTCTTCACCTTCCTGCACGTTTGCTTAGCTTTATGGATCTTGTGGGAACTGTGGACTTGAGGACTGTCTAAGTACTTCCACAGTGCTTGGTGAAATGGGTGGCCTTTCTTGATGAGTGGGCAACAGGGTTAGGAAAGATAAAAGAAAAGAAAATGCTGGTAAGTGATGGCTAAAGAGCAGTTCAGTTCCCATCTGGATATTCCCAGTTAACCCACATCAAGTGAAATGGCTTTTTTAAGGTGTGCAAGTCAAGCAAATGGCCTCATCATTAAAGACAAAGGGCCAAGTGCCATCCTGCAGCAGGCAGGCATGTTGGCAGCAGGCAAGAAATCAGAAAAGAATGAAGGGGATGGATGCTTTTATAAGAAGTGAGCTTGCCCTGCAGAATGGAAGAGGTTGCCAGGCTGTGGTAAATGACACTGTCCTTGTACTTTAAGCAACCACAGTCCCAATAAGTCTCTGAAGAGAACTCCAGAAAATGAGAAAAGCAAGTATCAGACATGCTCTTTTAAGGAGATTATTTTTCCAACTTGTCTTTTATGTAGAGGGAAACTGATTCTGTGCCATCTCAATCTTAGAGTTTGCTACAAGATTTGCCATTTTTATAGTCTTCAGTGAACAGAATAATAGTTTGCTTTTTGCTTCACCTTGGAGAGAAACACTGAAACCTAGAAGTGGTGCCAGCAAACAGATGGGGATATTTCTCATGAAGATGGAAAAGCCAAGACTTAATAAATGAAGAACATTTGAGAAGGAAAGGCTCTGCTGCACTGTGTTGGGCAGTATTATTTTAGCAAAGTCAGTGGTTTTAATTTTTTTAAAAAAGGTTTCAACTGCTGCAAAGCCTCTGAAGAGGTGGGTGGATGGTGTTTATGGTACACCAGTAAGGACCAACCTGATGTAGGTCCCAAACCCAGCTATATGCCAGCTTTTCAGGTCTCCTGCAGCTCTGCCTTGGCCAAAGGGCTGCAGTGCTGCCAGCCTTTCTCTGTGGCTTCAGCATCCCCTTCCTTGGGAGTCTGTCCTTGCTGGTGACAGTCAATCCATCCTAGTAACCACCCTGAGACTGGGAGGCAGCCAGCTGAGGGGTCTGGTCTCCAGCTTGGCTTTTCCCCTTCTCTCTGTATGTTAAGAGGTGCTGGTGGAGAACACCACCAGTGGCTTTATGTTTGTGATCTGAGGCTGAAGCTGGTGCAACAGTGAGAAAATCAGGGTGAGGGGTAGAAAGTAGGGTCCCAGGATAGCACCTGTACTATAGCTACAGCAGAGTACTCTGGATACACCCTAAGTGTCTGCTTAGCTGTTCCCATCTAACTTCCTTGCTTGACATATTACTTTTGGAAATGAATAATCTGTCTCTCTGAGGTGACACAGGCTCTGCTCTATAAATTAGACATTTTTTGATCAGTGTCTTTTTTGTTGAGCAAAGAGTCTCAACAGAGGAAACTGAATAACAGTTTTGTGTGTTGTTGTTTTGTTTTTTTTTAAAGCTGAAAATGCATTTTGTTCCTTCAATTTCCAGTAAACTGAAAGTTTTCTTTCAAAACTAATATGTGAACAAAGTTTTCCCCTGACACCAAACATGAAGAATCTGAGATTCAGCAGAGAGTTTATCATCAAGTCAGCATCCTGGGAAAGCCAATGCTCCTAACAGAAATTTATAGATTTTAAATCCAGAAAGGGCACCATGAATGCATAACATGACCTCTTGTGTAACATCATCCATAGATTTTTACTTAAAGATTCTCAACCACCTTAACTAAACCAAATCACTTTGAAAAGACAGCTGGTCTCTTTTCAACAATACAAGATTTAAAGACATACTCTGGCATTCATCTTTTGTTTTACCAAAGAGTAGTTGCTGTCACTGTTAAAAAATATTGCTGACGTCTATTGGGAGTTCCTCTTCACTCTAATACACATCAGTCTGCTCTGGAAAGAATCTTCTCACAGCCAAGTTCTTCTCACAAGTGATCAGCTCAGACCCATAAACAAATCATTTCCTCCCCTTATCCTGCAGACTAACCAGAGTGAGCTCCCTCATGTTCAATGGAGGAGCCAATTTTACAAATCTAGAATAATTT
This sequence comes from Chaetura pelagica, assembly GCF_000747805.2. Taxonomy (NCBI): domain Eukaryota; kingdom Metazoa; phylum Chordata; class Aves; order Apodiformes; family Apodidae; genus Chaetura; species Chaetura pelagica. Next base: position 2,051,920 of record NW_009951952.1, read on the forward strand.
CTGTTGCTGTACGGTGGGGTTTTAAAAGTTGCTGATTTGGTGTGTCAACAGCTTGTGCACTTGCAGAGAAAGTCTTCTTTCCTCCCTTGCTTCAAATGGTCAAAAAGCACTTGAAGCATGTTTTGTGGGCCCATCCCTGCTTGAGATGGCTGGTGTTGGGTAGCAGATCTGCTTTGCTTCACCAAGGCTTTTTTTGGTTTTGCCTGCACAGGAGTAAGTCCTTCAATCAGTGAAAATTTGGGGGGAGGAGAGTGGGGAGGTGTTAAATAATAAAGCAAAGACATGCAGAGCCACATGCAAGGGAGGACGTTTTCTTTAGAGCCACTGGAGCTACCTGTAAGCCATATGAGCTATTTGAGTTTGCAGTGCATTTTGTTTAGATATGTTCATGTCCTGGCCTCACCAACAAGTAAAAGTAATTTGATTTGGAGGGAATGAATGCATTGTTCCATTGTATTTAGGTCTTGCATGTCCAAAATATACGTGGAAGAACTTGAAGAGACTCCACATTATCTGCCTCTGTAACCAACTTGAAAGCAACAGAAGACACAGGCTGGTTTCTTTGTGAATGTACATTCCACGTGGCAAATTTCAGAGCTGTAGAGCTACTTGCCACAGAATGGGTGGGCCCAAATGAAAACACCATTATCCCTGAAAAATCCTGTCACAGAATCACAGAATGGTTTGAGTTGGAAGGGACCTTAAAGATCATCTAGACCCAACCCCCCTGCATGGGCAGGGACACCTCCCACTAGACCAGGTTGCTCAGAGCCCCATCCAACCTGGCCTTGAACACCTCTACCAACTAGCTGATCTGGAATTGGTTCTGTGAAATTGATTTGAGAACAACAGATTTATGCAGCTATCGATTTTGTGGGTATTTTGATTACATTTGGAATTTGCAGTCGAGGCCTCTTGCTGATAAAAAAGAAGGTTGCAGAAATCTTTGATCCTCAGCACAGGCTTCTGTGTTGCAGTCATGAGAATAAAAGTTGTGTTTCCAAGGATGGCAGCTGCCAAAGTGCCAAGAGTAAATTTCTGTGTAAACTGTAACTAACCCTTCTAAAGAGAAAGCAGCAGCAGCAGCAGCATTTGTTTATGTCCCTCTATTGAAAAGGATCCTGAAAAGAAAAATTCAACAAGGTGCAAGCACCTGTGACTCTGTTACACACAGAATATATATGAGCTTGGAGGGAAAAGGAGCAGAAAGCACAGTCCTGTCAACACATCTTGGAAACCAGTGGAAGCTTCGAGCAGTTCAGTTTTCCCTGCAGTGGTTGATCAAGAGGCATTCTTTACATTATTGATTTAGCTGTTCTACCATCTCATCTTCCTCCATCTCCTTGCTAGTCTTTGAAACTAGTTGTTGGTATGTGGGCAAAGGGCAGCCCCCAGTCACTACCAGCATTAATCTGCCTTGCCTATGGGGGTACTTCACCTTGCTGAAGGAACAGGCTCCCTCCAGCTTTTCTTTCTAGACCTGGGGGATTAGTTTTTCTTTTTATTTTATGTATCATTTTATACTGCTAATGAGTGACAACCAAATGACACTTAGCTGCACAGCAGCTTTACAAAATGTCATGTTTTTATACCAGACTGTCACATTTTAACTGGGGATGAGCAGACTGTTTTTCCACTGGGAAACTTGGTGACTTCATTTGGACTGCTGGTAGAGCAGGGGCCCACTGAAAGCTCAGCCTCCTCTTTGCTCCTGGTAAGGCAGTTTTTACAATGAATGAAGGCCCTTTGATCTCCAGCATCTCAGCCTTGGTAAAACAGCAGTGTCACCAAAGATAGCAGGATGAGGGTTGGAGCTTTTCTTGGAATGTTAAGCAGGCCATTGTTTCACATTTCCTACTTGGTTCCTTTAAAAATTCCATTTGATCTAACTCCATTGCTAGTAGTCTAGAAATAAAGCAATTCCTTGGGGCATGAATGCTATTCAGACAAAATAATACCAATATTTGTCTGCTTTCCCTCCCTGGTATCCAGCACCTTTGCCAGCTAATTTTCATCAAAAAAGGAAATAACCCATTTCTGGAATGCAGATTTTCCTGACTTCTTGGAAACAGGGAGTATCAAATGTTCTGAGTAATGTTTCCCTTTGAAACTGTCCTAAAATAGTCTTTAAAATATCTGATGCTTTTAAAAGTTTTAAGTTCCCTGGGGGTGCAGTTCTGCTGACATTGAGGGCATCTGCCAGCAGAAACTCTGGTTCTGCAGTTTCTTCTGTGAGCTGCATTGCCCTTTGCTTAGTAAGGAAAGCTGCATGAAGCAGGTCCAAAGCCAGCCATGAGTGTCTTTTTGCTACACTTTTCTCAGGCTGTGCCCAGCATCTAGGCAAGTCTGATGCTTATTTGTCAGGAGTTGAGCTGTTCTGGTTGGCTGGGTCATCACTCCGAGGATGAGGAAAGGGCAGCCCTCAAAAATACTGGCTATGGAAAAAGGCAAGCATTTGATCATTTTCAGAGGGAACCAAGAAAAACTACTGTAAATCAAAAAGCCAAGCTCTCTCACATTACCAGAAGAGAGGTAAAAGGCTCATCATTCTTAGTGAACACATCACATGCAAGTGAGTCATTCATAATTGCTTTATAAAAATAGTGAATAAACGCTGCCTTGTTCTGTACTTGCTCAAGCACGTGTATATCTTTAGTCAAAAGAACCTGTCTTCTGAGCACAAAGTTGGGGGGATAAGGCTCAGTAAGAACAGCACCTTGTGGAAAATATGAATCCCACAGGCAAAAATGTCTTTGGGAGATGCAGTTTCCTTTTAAAGTGTATCTGCTGCAGGAAGATTTGCTTCTGTGTCGAGAAAGAGCCTCTGCTTGTGACCTTAGTCTGTCTTTGTGTAAATGAAGCTGGATCCCAAGTGAGCATGATGGAAGTAGGGATTTCATCTATCTAAAAATGAATTTCTTCATGCATTTGTTGTTTATCTACCTGGATACTAGATGGGAATGATGGGTCAGTTGTGTTTTATCTTTGTTACGTTTTTGCTCGTAATGCTTTTTTCCCCCTGCAGTGCAAGTGTCAGCTAAACTCTGAATGCAAAAAAAAAGCAAGTCAAACAAACATTCAGGTACAGTGCCCTAGAAAAGGGAAAACTTATGCCATGCTGAATTTCACCATTTCATTTTTTTAAGGTAAGTGCTATTATTTTTTTGGCTGGGACAGTTCAGCATCTCTAAAGCTAAATACAGTCCAAGGAATCATTTTCTTTTTCAAGCACACATGTAAAAGTCAATATGAATATATGAATTTGGCTTGAAAAACAGTTTCTTTGGTATTGCCCAAGAGAGCCAAGCAGTCTCGAGTCCATTCACCTACAGCTCTCCCACTGCCAGGTGAGCACATTCAGCACTCCCTCAATCAGTATTTCAAGAAGTTGCTTGTGGAAAGAGAGTCTCAGGAAGCTCTTGCAAAGTGGGGTGTTAACGTGGAGGGTTAGCAAGTCCATACATACAGTCCTGATGGGAAGGTTGGAAAGGCTGAATAGTCCTGTATTGCCTGTGTCTCATTCACTTGGTAGAGGCCCAGGATCCTGCAGGTGGGGGGTCTGCCTGAGGCATTTGTGTGCCCCAGCCCTGTTTACTGTGGGGATCCCTGTCAAGATCCAAACTTGGACACATAACGTATGTGCCCACAAACAGGGGTGGGAGCTCAGCTTCCCTTGTTGGCAGCAGGGATCTCCTCAAGGCAGTCTGAGACCTGCCCAGCACACCCTAAAATAAATGTCTCCATCTGATCAGTGCAACTGCTCTTTGGAATGATATGGAAACATCTCAAATGAAGTGTCTTGACCTGTGAGGTATGAGCCAGCTGTGGTGGGTCTGCAGAGATCCTGCTGTTGCCACTGCTCCTCCTCCTCCCAGCGTGGGGACACCAGGGCTGTCCTTTCCCACAAGAGCTGGTGCAGGGCTGTGTCCCCCCGGGGAGTGAAGGAGATAGTTGACAGCTCTGTGCTCCTGTGCTGCTGGTGCCTTCCACCTCAAAATGCCTCAGAGTACTTTTCCAACACACACATCTGGACTTCAAGGACATACTTCAAGCTTTTTCTTAAAAGTAAGTGAACAGAAAGCTGCAGGCACCTTGTCATTACTTTTAGGATGATAAGCAAGTGATGAATGAACGCAATTCTCAAAATACTAGGGATTCATACATTTAAGGATCTTAAAGGTATTTTTCTGTAAATCATTTGCTCAACAGCATTAGGCCCAGGAGTAGCTCATCTAGCTCTTGGGGTTGTCTAAAATGAGTGAACCTCCTAGGCCAGATCTGCTAAAATAAATTGCTTCTCCAGGCCTGGTAAGTATATTTATTACCAGGGCAGTACTGGTGTAAGTTCTTCATCTGCCACCAGCTCTGTTATAACATGGCCTTGCTGGTCTTCTGGTTGTCTCTTGTCACCATGTCCAAAGAAGACACAGGCAATGCTCCTCTGCTCTGGGGCTCAGGAAAAATCCCATCTGCTCTGGCAACACCTCTGGGGGTGTCAGACTTGTAGGAGTAACTGGAAGAGAAGTTAGTTGTGTTTGCAGCCAGGGGAAGTGCTGTGCATGGCAGCTGCCTGGAGACTAGGATCTGGGTCTTCTCCCCGTGCTGGGCACAGTGGCAGCTCTGATTAATGCTGTTGTCACCTCCTGCATTGATTCTTTCAGCTATCCTTGTCCTCTTCTTCAGCTTGTCCTAATTCAGGAGATGGCTGCTCAGCAAGAAAGTCCCCATCTCTCTCACACAAGCAACCTACCAGCCATGGGGCAGTGACCTACCCAGCCATGGTCTGCTCCAGAGTGGGTGAGTTTGATGCCTGATGTGAGGAGGGGTGAAGCCTCATGCAGCATTTCACCATGTGTTTTACCCCTCTGTGTGTGGCTCACAGGTGCTTCACCCACCGTGGGCACCGCAGGTGGTTGGCACTCCTGGAGTGACCACTCACCCTCAGAAACACCACTCACTGCTTTTTAAAAATGGCTATTTCCTTAAATACTGGAGACTGAAGAGTGAAACCCCCGAGCCCTTCCAGCACAGGGAACAGCAGAGACCTACACTCCTGCCACAGCACCAGAAGCTGCAGAGAAGGGGGTGAAGGGTGTGAACAGGCTGAGAGGAGGGGACTCACCCTGCACCCACCCCGTCCAGCTCCCAGAGCAGCCAAGGTCCAGCTCTGCCTTGGCTTCTGCCTGTTACTAAGTAGTGATGCAGCGGTTAATGACTGGGAATCTGTCCCACATGGGTGCATGCTGTTCAGTGTCTTTTTTAGAAATGTTCCCAAACTGATTCCTGACACTGCCCACTGTGGGAGGAAGATGACAAACGTGGACAAGCAGCTAATGGCCAGGGGCAGGTCTGAGCCAGGCCAAGCACACTGCTCTGTTCTCCTCTGCCTGAGCAGAAGACATTTGAACACATGATGTCCTCACTGTCCTGGGGGTGACTATGCCAGCCCAGGACTTGCCCAACCATGCACCATGATAAACGTGCCACACAAATGTCCTAAACTGCACTGGGTAATGAGACCAAGTGTGTTAAGGAGAGAACAAACCCAAGTGACAACAACCAGCACAGTCTGTGCACATCCCATCCCTACAAGTTTTACCAGTGCTCTCTACTGAAAACATCTTATTTTTCTGGTCCAGGAACAAACAAGAAGTTCTTACAGTAGCCCAAACATGTTGATTTGATTAAAGGTATAACATGGTTTTAATATAAGCTGTGACCTTAAAGAGTGATTTTTCACCACTGGATGGCAGAATCTTCCTCTGGTCTAGCAGCATAAAAGCAAAACAATTTGCTAAAATTAAAGCAAAATTGGAATTGTCATAATCAATCTGGTGTCTCACCAAAGTGGAAGGATCTACTGGAAATGTAATGACAGAGGCTAAAATTATATTTTTAAGAAACTCCTCTCAGACTATAACATCTGAGCTTTTATTATCTGTCTTGTTTACATGAACTGCAGGGCAGTTGTTCTGCAGATTTGTGAGTGTCCCACAACACTGCCCACCTTGTCAATGTGACACGTTTACACCGAATGTTTTTTCTCTTGAATCCCATATTGCACCACAAGTAAACATTTTACTTGCAGAAATCACCACACCCTTGGGTGATGTGTTTAGAAAAATGTGTAAGTTGGCAATAGTAGAACCTCTTAAAAATACAAACATAGTAGTAGGTACAGGTGCTTAAGTAATATAGTTCTTGGGCCAGCAATGACAATGTTTTAAAAGAAAATTATGTATTTGATTTCTATTGGGGACACGTGGTATTGTTAAGGGTTGCAACTTTTCAGGAGTTACTTTTAAATAAGCAAAAATAGATGTCTAGATCCACCATTTCTTCTTTTACTTAGAGTATATGCTGAGCAGCTGCATTGGACAGTGTGTGAGGAAAAGGAGAATTAAGGTCATGAGCTAAGACTTCACCACTGCCAAGTGGGAAGACAAACTTCTTCTGTAATCTCAGAGGTGTTAGTTTCAATCAAGTACACACTATTAGTTTCTATTAGCAGAGACTATGAAGTAATTCTGAGTATTCTGAGTAAAACTCTGATTCTTTTCTAAGAGATTCTTCCATGGGGTTGTATGACCACGTGAAGTGTTGGTAAAGGTTTTCAGAGGTTTGAGTAACAGTCAGAATGAACTGAATCTTGTAAGACTTGACAATAATTATTTTAAAAGCATATTTTTAAAGTGTTCAAACAGAAAACTTCACCCTGAATTATTTATATGGAAAACAAGAAGTTTGCAGATAGATCATAAAGGACAAAATCCAAGGCGTCACATAAAGTAAGTTGGTTGAGCACATGAAACATCTGCTTGTTCTTCTCTTTGACTTCTGCAGCATCCTGTGGCAATGAGTTCAATGACTTCATTACATACTTTGTACAGAGTGTGTCTTTAGCAGGCTTTATTCATGTTATTTTGGCCCCCTTTTTTCTGGGTCATTTACGAATGTCTAAACTATAAGCTCTTTACTGAAGTGATTTTAGTTTAGAAGAGCCTAAATAGCATTTAGACCTTTAGACCTTTAGTAGGAACTGAAATGTGCTTTAAGTCATTCTATCAGCAATGAAATACACAGGCTATTGCAGAAAAAGCAAGGGAAGGCATTATGAGTGCAAAAAACCAAAAACCACCTACACATCTCCAAAGGGATCGATGGGCAGAGGCCAATTGTGTAAGGCCAAGTGCTGGGTCCTGTTGTGAAACCCTTGGGTATATCAAGGTTTCAAAGCACAGTAATGCAACAGGCTGCCCAGGGAGGTGGTGGAGTCACCATCTCTGGAAGTATTTAAAAGAAATGTAGATATAGTGCTTAGCGACATGATTTAAGCACTGAACGGGTAAATCAGGTTAATGTAGGGGGATTTAGGTTATGGTTGGACTTGATGATCTTCAAGGCCCTTTCCAACCAGGATGAGTCTATGATTCTTTTCTATGATTCTGTAATAAACCTCAACAACTTCAGCAATGGGGTGAGTTAAAGTAAAATTATGGCTTAACCTATGGTGAAGGGTAGTCTCCAAAAAACCAGTGATCTTGTCTGTGTTTTGCTATGTATGTCTTTGGTGGAGGTCACACTGGGAAGTCACTCCTGACTGTTTAACAGAAAAAATGGTGTACAACCTGGTGCTTATAAACTAATCTTGAATTTTTGCTTGTGCTTTCAACATCCATCTGGTTTTCCCATTTGCTGCCTTTCCTTCTGCAAGGTTATCCCTGCTGTCTGACTGCCCCTGTGACATGCTGCTGTCTTTCAGTGTTCATGTCACAGATATAGGGCTTTGTCTCTCTGTGACTCTGTTCCTGTCTGTAAAACAACCCAGCTAAGCTCAGAAAAGCATGTGAAAAGCCTTTGGTCCTCTTTTTATCAGCATCATCCAACCTGTTACTGGCTAATGGAATGAAGTCCTCACTTATGGCTTAACCCTACTCAGTAAGGTCAGGATTAAGTGTAAGGGCTTCCTTAACTGAGCTCCTCAGGGCTGATTCCTTTTCTCTGGCAAAAGGTCTTTTGAGAGGGGATTCCAGGTTGATGTCTCACCTGGGGAGAAAGCCCCAGCAGCTTTTCTCAAATGGCCTTTTCCTCCAACAGTTCAAGCCCTTCTCAAGTCCTTTCCAGAGGCTCAAGTGGCCTCTTTCTTCTTGTGCCAGCTCTCTACGTGGGTGCAAACCACCACCACAAACACAAAAATGTCTGGTTTGCCAAGGTGGAAATCTGCTTCTGCTTCAGAAAATTAGGTATGATTTGCAGAGGGATTTGGGAATGGGTGGGATGTACCAACTTTCAGCCTCACTCTCTCAGGCAAAATGCAAAGTAAAGATTGTGTAGCAGCAACAGGGAATAAACAGGTATCTGTTTTCCATAGCTGTTCTCCAGGGAGACAGGGCCAGAGCAAACATATTCAGTGATAAGTGTCCTTTTTTGCCTCATGGCTGGGTGGAAAAAAATCACAGCTTCAAGATCAAGCAGGCAGAATTGGACACACAGCACAAAGCTGGCTGGTGGGGCTTGGCTGGGCAAACCAGGAGACATGCACACAGACCAGAGTGGGTTTGTGCTGAGAGGAGCACTTGCAGCTCTTGTGGAACAAAACTATAGGCAGGTCTCTACAAATCTAGGGGGTTTTTATTTATTTTTAAATATTTATATATGTATTTTTAAGAGAATAGAAAATCTTCATGGCGAGGAGGTGAAAATCCCCATGTCCTTCCAGAAATGGTGGCTCACACTTCTCCAGAGGTTCTTATTCCCTCAACAGCCTTTGAAGGCTAATGAGGTGATCTGTGGAGGACTCCTTCAGCTAGTAGTCTTCCCTGGCCTGAGTGGTACTAGAGAGAATTAAAGGTCCCAGAAGACAACGGCCATTCCCATGGCCTCAATACATTTTATTTCTGGAAGTGGAAGAAAAAGCTCCAACAGAATTATTCAACCTCCCCCCACCCCCCACAACTTCCTTCATCGCTGCTCTATAAATTAAAGCTTGCAAGGATTTTTCTCCCAAGCAACATCCCAGGGCAAAGTGCAAAATTCATTAAATGAAAACAAATGTTCAACCTTTCCCTGTTATTTCCCTTCCCAATTGGGCCCTTTAGAAAAAAAAAACAACAAAAAACTAGGTGTTTCCTGTTTTGCTACCTGAAGAGAAAGGCCAAGCTGAGCCCTGATGGATGATGCAGTGGGACCATCCATCCTTGGATTGAGACTGACCAAGAAGGGAGAAGTAGTTTTGGAAGTTGGTGTGGGGATGCTGGATGCTGAGCTCCAGGGAGAGCTGGTGAATGAGGGGGGCCAATATGTCTCTTCTTTGGAGAACAGCCCCGTGATGCCACCTCTGGGTGCAGGCCTGCATGTGGGCACTGTGTCCACCAGCAGCTGGAGGAAAGGCTCGAGCTGGCCACTGACTGGTTGTAGATGCACTCAGGGTGGTTCCAGCTGTGGTGCAATGAGGAGAAAAACCACCATGGAGATACCTCAGCTTTGCAGAAATACAATGAGTTTGCCTCCCTGGTCATTAGGAGGAGGTGTGAGCAGAAGAAAACTGCAGAGGGGCTTGGGAGGGGGTGAAATGGCCACCTGATGTCAAAGAACTTGAACAAAATACAGTGGAAACCCCAATTTCCTAGAAAACTAGGGGCACTTTACTGCTGTCCATGGGTGCCTGAAATGGAGACATTTCTGAGGGGTAAGTTTCCAGCAGTGTGCTGCAGAGGTTTGTTGGGAACACCAGGCTTCCTGTGGCAGTTTTCCTTTGCCCTGGTGTGAACTAATGTCTTCATAACTCTCTGTCAGTGAATTGTATTAACTGCAGTTCAGAGTAATCAGTCTCTCTTGGGAAGTTACCATTTGACTTTCTCACTTGCCCTTACTAAGTAACACCATAAATCTTTGAATCGTCTGCCTGCCTTGGATCTGGCTGCACGTCTGTGGAACACTTGGTGACTGCAGTGGAGGAAGGAGGGCCAAAAGGACCTCTTTTCTGTGGTAAAGTCATTCAGAGTACTGAAGGGAAAGAAAAAAAAAAGAGAAAAGAGATGAATATGGCTCATCTTCCTAATGAAACGAGCTCAGGTTGTGTTGCTACAATTTGTGTTATCACACTTCAGAGCTAGGGAGAAAAGATTAATTTCCTGAGTGTATGTTCTGGAGAGTGAAAAATTACTTCAAGTTACTGTCAGGTTAAGATCCTGCCACCAGCAGAACCCACAGGTTGGTTATAAACAGCACTTTGATGCACAATGAAGCAAAGTATTTGAGCAGGACAAATCTGGGGGAGATACACTGCCTGCAGGTGGGGGCACCCAGGGCAGAACACAGGGAACCAGGTTTGTCCCTGGGTGCTACATTTGCAGCACAAACTTCCCAATTCAGAGACCTAAGTGATGGCAATCCAGAAAGTCCTTTTGGCTTCCGAAGAGTGGGATTCATCTCATTAAATTCAGATCTCACACAGTGACCTAGAGTCCCTTTAGAGGCCAACAAAGAGACTCAGCTCTTTGCACTCCCCCCAAAATGTGAAGCTGACCATGTTTTTTTGTTCCTAGTGAGTCGAGTGCTGCTTTGCATTGCCCCTTCCCTGTCCCCTCCATATTAATTACTGACACTGTTGTGACCTTGTGAAGCAGGAAGACAGACCCAACTCCTCTATCAAAATTAGCATGGGGTGTAAGAAGCATTTAGAACAGCTGAGATTGGGCAGACAACTCCCTTGTGGTGGATCAGGCATTGCTGAGGTGTATGAGGTGCAGGACAGCAAGATGAGGTGCTTTGCTGAGAGGCAGCTTCACCTGGTGAAGTTACCCTGGTCTTGTTACACCACAGCAACATCCCAAACACCACTTTGCTCTGCAATCTGTTCAGAAAAATGAGAGTGATAGCTGTGCCAAGCAACACATTAAAAAAGGAAAAAAAACCAAGAGGGGTATTTGCAAGGCTACCAGCCACATCCCTCAGCAATTATATTTATTAACATGATTATTATTGATAATGTACCCTTCTGGTCCAAGCTTCCTTAATTTGAGCAGTCATGGCAAACAGGTCCCCAGATTTTATTTTGGGAATATCACTACCCAAAATTATTGTCAATTAGGAGAAATCTCTGAAAAAAAATGCCTTCCTCTGGGAATTTAATGTTGGCATCCGTTTTAAAAAAGATTACTCTGCAAATCTCTGCAACAAGAGCAGAAATGGGAGAAAAACGTGTCCTTGAGTGCATGCTCAGTGCTGAAATTCAGCTGCAGCACCAGATTTGAATGAGACAGCAAAGCAAGGACAATCACCTTTTACTCCTGAATGCTCTTGAGGTCAAAAGAGAGAGAAAGGACCATTCAGCTGTAGAGATCTCCAGCTTCTGAGGCAATGACATTTTTTGCTGTTATCAGCAGCTTGCAGTGCTGTGTGTTATATATATATATATATAAAATGACTCCCCCACCCTTTATATCCTTGTATTGTGCTTGTTTATGCAATTCTGCTGAGGCACTTACAGAACAACCAGAGGAAGTCTGAAACTAAGCTTCCTATAGCATTACACATGGCTGACGTGTGTGTGTGTGTGTTTGTGTGGGAATACTTATCTATTTCTCTGGAGTATAGTATAATCCTGGAGTATTATTGTTCTGGAGTATACTCAGGCATCCCTGGATACATTTATATATGCCCTAAATAGAACAGTGTATCTCACTATTAAAATAAAGGCAACCTTGTGTTTATATATGTTTATATCTACACATATATGTACATACATATACATAAATATATATATGTATCCATACATCTGTGTGCCCAGTCTATCCCCACTGTCACAGATGTGCCCATGAAGGTGTGTTACACAGTGTAGCTTTCTGACTACCCTCACCAAAAAATGTACATGGTACATAGGTTGATTAGCTTTCCAGTCCTTATGGGAAACATTCTTTCCAGCTTAAAATATATTACGGTTTAGCAGCCTTGAATTTCTTTTGGGAAGAGGAAGGCTTTTACTCTTCAGAAAAGAGGGTTGACTAGAAAGCAAGTCTGGTTTGCATTTTTTTGGGGGAAAAAATTGATGTTTTTATCCTGTGCCAGGACAACACTAACTTCCTACTTTTTTTTTGCAAGCAGTAGGGCAAGCATATTATGTGAACCACACTTCATCTTACCTCACCCAGCACACCAAATTAATGCAATTGGTCAAACCTATGGGCAAGAAAGCCAGGTGCCAGAACACCAAGGGCAAGGAAAGCACTTTTCTCAGCTGTAGTAAAGTCAGAGGTGCAAAATGTACCACCTGCTTTCAGCCAGTGTGTAAGAGTCACCTCTGGGGCTGCTCAGCTGAGTCACAGAATCGTTAGAGTTGGAAGAGGCCTCTAGAGATCATCTAGTCCAACTCTCCCACTGAAGTAGGATCCCCTAGGGCACATCACACAGGAACACATCCAGGTGGGTTGGAATGTCTCCAGAGAAGGGGACTCCACAGCCTCCCTGGGCAGCCTGTCCCAGGGCTCCGTCACCCTCACAGTAAAGAAGTTTTTCTTCATATTTAAATGGAACTTCCTATGTTCCAGCTTGTGCCCTTTGCACCTCATCCTGTCACTGGAACTACTGAGAAGAGCCTGTCTCCATTTTCCTTGTACCCACCCCTTAGATACCTGTATACATTAACAAGGTCTCCCCTCAGCCTTCTCTTCCTCAGGCTAATGAGTCCCAGCTCTCAGCCTTTCCTCACAAGAGAGATGCTCCAATCCCCCAGTCATCTTTGTTGCCCTCCTCTGGACTCCAGCAGTTCCTGTCTCTCTGGAACTGGGGAGCCCAGAGCTGGATGCAGTATTCCAGAGGTGGTCTCACCAGGGCAGAGTAGAGGGGAAGGATGACCTCCCTTGACCTACTGACCACACTCTTCCTCATGCACCCCAGGATTCCATTGGCCCTCTTGGCACCAAGGGCACATTGCTGGCTCATGGATAATTTACTGCCTATCAGGACTCCCAGATCCTTCTCCTCAGAACTGCTTTCCAGCAGATCCACCCCTAACCTATACTGGTGCCTGGGGTTCTTTCTTCCCAGGTGCAGGTCCCTACACTTGCTCTTATTGAACCTCATGAGGTTTCTCTCTGCCCAGCTCTCCATCCTGCCCAGGTAACACTGGATGGCAGCACAGCCCTCTGGAGTGTCAGCCACCACTCCCAGTTTGGTATCATCAGCAAACTTGCTGAGGACACACTCTGTCCCCTCATCCAGACTGGACTGAGTATTGACACCTGGGTGACACCACTGGTTACAGGCCTCCAACTCCACCCTGAAGTGCTGATCACCACCCTCTGAGCTCTGTCACACAGCCAGCTCTCAATCCACCTCCCTGTCCACTCATCAAGCCCATATGCAACAGGGGACATTTAGAGGGGGAAAGTGTTGCAGCAATGGTTATGAGAAGGGAAGGCAAAGAGCAGGTGTTGTGATGCACTTTTTATCTGCCTGCTCTGGCTAGTTCACTCTGTCATGAGGGAGTGTTCCCTGCTTCCCACATTTGCAGCAGAGCACTCCCCCAGTGTACAACAAGCCAGGAGATGCAACATCCATCCCAGACAGAAGGATTAGCTCACCAGCCATTGCTGGTGTATGAAGATAAAATGCCAGGAGGAGGTTGCATAAGAAATACTAATTCCCTCTAATGGCTGAGAGCAGAGCCATGAGCATCAGTTGGATTTCATGTATTTTTTTTAAGCAGTGAAGCAGGTCATCTTGGATCTGCTCCAGACAGTTTATTCTTGGCTTGTAATAGAGTGAATAAATATCACTTCTTGCTTGTAAGGCCAGGTCCAAGTAGGTGACTTTCCCCCTGGAGAAGCTCTGTCAACCTCTCTTCAGCTCTACCACGATCCTATGATTAGGCTGAGTGCATTTTACAGTAATAAGACTCTTCAGTACTTTGAAAGTCTATATTAGAGCCAGCAAACAGGGGCTTGCATCACAGTATGGATGGATGGACAGCCTGGGTCTGTTGACAGCAACAACATCAACAACACCGGCAGGATATCAGCTCCTGGCGAAGGCTGTGGCAGGCAGAAAATGGGAACAGGTTCAGGGAAGCTTAAAAACATGTCCTTGGAGACCTTTGCTGCAGCTTGAGTGCTTACATCTGTAACCACGGGCCATGTAACCAAGCTGGGGGTGCAATCACCCCCTCAGGAAGCTGCTGCTTACCTGGTCTCCCAAAAGGCTCCTGGGTCCAGACAAAGGACAAGGAGGGATCTTCACTGATTAAGGGCCCGGGCAAAACAGACTCAGCATTGGGGAAAATAATAATGTAATTCCACACCAATCACCCCCCCCCAGGACACAGCCACCCCCAGAGCAGGGCTTGCAGATGTTACCCCACCCCTCCCTTCTTCCCGGGCCCCAATCCCTTGGTTCCCGGTTTCTCTCCCTCCTTCCCCCCAGCGGCACAGGGGGACAGGGGATGGGGTTTAGAGTCACTTCACAGCCTGGGGGTTCCTGCTGCTCCTGCCTCCTCAGCAAGAAGGATTCCTGACAGCCCTGCCCTGCTTCCCCACGGGGTCCCTCCCATGGCACAGAGGCCTCCACCAACCGCTCCTTCCTGAGCCCTTCCCACCAGGCCCGGAGCTGCTCCAGCCTGGGCTTCCCACAGAGTCACGGGGGCTTCGGGAACAGCCACCTCCCCTGGCCCGGGGGCTTCCACAGCTGAGCAATCAGAGCCCACTGGCAGCAAATCCTCTGGCCACAACATCCAAGTCCAGGGGCCAAGTTCCCCCCTCCTGGCGCCTTCAGGGAATGTCCCACCACGTTCCTCCATGAGTGCAGGGGCACAGCTGCCATCTCGCCATGGGCTGCAGGGAAACTTCTGCTGGGGCACCTTCTGCCCCTTCTTCCTCACCAACTACCCAGTACCTTCACCCCAGAACTGCCTCTCACCTCTCCAGCTCAGCTCACTCTGCTCAGCTCTTACCTCAGCTGTTCCATATGTTAATGACAGAGGCACATCTCTTGTCCCTCTAATGGCTCCTTGGCTGGGTTTGGAGCAGGGGGGAGCTGGAGCCGCCCCTGGTGACCTTCCTGCTACCAAAAATCCCACCAAACCAAACCAGCACACTGTGCCAGTAGAAAAAAGTCCTTGTGCTTGAGTCCTTAAGCTGCTGTTGGATGGAAGGATGTGCAGCAGCAACACTGCTATACTGATGCTCCTGCTTAACTATGCCAGCCACGGGAAAAGTACATCACATCTCCTGTGGAACCATTAGTTGCCACGGCTTTCACATCCCAGGTGCCAGGGAAAAATGGCAAAGGCCCCTATTTGCAGAGCTGTCAGCCCCTGTGCATGGCTCTCTTCTGCATGGCCACCCTGTTTGCATCCCCAGGGCAGGGGCCAAGCAAAGGAGGGAGGGAAGAGCTGCTGTCCCCACTCATGGCTGCATGAACCTGTTGCCATGCCAGGGCAATAGAATCATAGAATCACAGAATGCCAGGCTGAAAGGACCTCAAGGATCATCTGGTCCAATGTTTCTAGGTAGGAACACAGTTTAGATGAGGTGGCCCAGCACCTTGTAAAGCTGAGTCTTCAGAGTGTCCAGTGTTGGGGAATCCACTACATTCCTAGGGAGATTAGGGACTCTTTTGCATGTACTAGTGGGATAGACTTGCTAAGCTGATGACGTTTTGAAATTAGAATCATAGAATCACAGAATAGTTTGAATTGGAGGGGACCTTAAAGATAATCTAGATGCATCTAGATACAACCCACCTATGTGGGCAGGGACACCTACTGCAAGCAAGATTGCCCCCGTTAGTAATGCTCTTGCTGCTGTGCTTGCAAAGCCATGAAGCACTTCCCAAAAGGGTAAAGTTTCTGGCCAAAGAGCTGTGTTCTTATTCATATTAACTACAGCCAAGCAAGACCAGGGCAAAGCATGGCAGCTGTTATACTGGGGCAAATGGGGCTACCTCAAAACCCAGTCATTTCTGACTGTCTTTTTTTGAAGCCTATCACACTTATGTTAAAGACTCAAGAGGTCCAATGCTCCAGTATAGATATCCCGACCTCTGCAATTTCTGAGTGCTGCCAGATTGCTCTGGGCTGTTTGGCTTCATGATATTAACTTCTCAAATGAAGGGAAAAATCTTTAGAAAACACAGTTTTCCTCAAAGCCTTACTTTATCTTTCTACAAGAACAGTGGAGATTTCCTCTATAGCAAAGGGAGAAGCCTCTTGCTCATCTCTTTACCATTTGACAACAGCCAAAACACCTCTGCTGGAAATAGCTGTGTGGAGCAATTCAGATCCAAGAGCAGACTGGAGCCAAACCACTGCTGTGGTGGTCTCCTGGGGATGGAGTATCTTCCTTCAGAGTCCCTCAAGGTCTCTCAATAGCCCTCAGGGGCAAAGCCTGAACGCATCTCACAGCCAGCACAAGATACACCCTCCAGCCTCGGAGTGAAGCCTGTGACCATCTCGTTTCCTTAATGAGGAAACCACCTCCAGGGAAATCTCTGATCTCACTGTGGGCACTAATACTCATCATGTAGACCTTGCCACGAAGAACGAAGAACTTTGTATAGGACTGGAGCACGTGCACTTGCAATAAGCAACCCGGGTCCTATTGAGGGAGTCCCTTAGGTCTGCTTTTGGTTGCTCAGCCAGGAGTTCCAGCCAGCAGTGTGCTGGAGGTTGGACATTTGCAGCCCTTCAGGCAACTCCCAGAGCTGAGAATCCATGTCCCAACCATCCACGCTCACTCCTCAACAGTGTCATGTCTCCTCTTGTCAGCCTCATAGATTATGGCTCCACAAAAGCTGCAGTGAATTAAAATCTATCTAGCAGAGCTTGGACTGCCAACAGGGCAGGCTGGGGAGGTCTGGCAAGTCCCCAGAGCACTACATGGTAATCAGGTCGAGTTTTAATTATTTTTAATTGACAAGAGCAAGTGTCTCTAGTTAAACCGTGTAAAATGCCTCTGTATTCACCAAGAGGATTTCCTGCTGGGCTTTTACACAAAAGCTTTCTGCTGCTCATTGCTGAAGGCAATCATGTCTCTGGCTTTTCAGGACTTGTAACCTCAAAGCTCAAAAAAAATTTTAAAAAAATCTCTTAGTCACATATTTGTCCCAGAAAGAGTTCATTGATGAAATCCAGTGTCCTGCTTTTCACCTTTTTACCAGCAAAAGTCTTTGATTTCAGACCACAGCTGGTAGCCCCTGTACTTTTCAGGGCTCAGCGCTTTCCTCCTCCTTCTTTTTGTATGCTTGTTTCTTCTAGTTTACCAGCTCCATCAAAGAAAGAGATGGCTGTTATGATTATGCTCCATGCTGAGCTAAATGTTACTAACAGTGCTGAAGGATTGCTATGGAACAAAATGCCCCCCTGGGTGAAAATACAGTAGTTAAGTGCAGAAAACATGAGTCTCTCCAGGCAGTCAAAACACAATTTAAAGCAGTTGGGTTTCAAAAGTGCTTTAGCTGGGCAAATATAATGCATACTTTGGTTATCAAAATATATCTAGATCAATATTGCTCTTTGAAATCCCACAAAGTCTCTGCTGGAAGAGGGTTGTAATGAAAATCACTCTGTCTAGGATTTCACGTTGGGCTTTGTTTGCTCTCTAACCAAGAGAGAGGTGAGAGAAATGCTGATGCTGAGTGTACAGGGCTACCTCTGAAAGTCCTTCAGCTTTTCTTTGGTGTTTGATGGCCCAGGGATGC
Source organism: Chaetura pelagica (assembly GCF_000747805.2). NCBI lineage: Eukaryota > Metazoa > Chordata > Aves > Apodiformes > Apodidae > Chaetura > Chaetura pelagica. The sequence continues at coordinate 2,069,614 of NW_009951952.1, forward strand.
AAGGCAATGGAAATCAGGCATAGCAATTGCTGCAGATCCTGCTAAGTCTCAAGACACAAGATTATAAACTCAAGATATTACTGAGCCCTAAAAGCAGATTGGTTAACTTTTATTAATATTGATTTTATCTTTTTTTCTCTCAGTGGGATGCTTGCACTTGAATTCATGGTACCACACTAGCAACTTTTCAGAAAGAAAAAATAAAAATTGAAGTGTTTATTAGTGCTTTAATACTGTAAAGTTGTGTGGTGTTTTTTTTTTTCTTGGGGGGGAAGGTTTCTTCTGAGATATGTGCGTGGCTTGCAAAAATCTAGTAGGAACATGGGGATATGGGAAAAAAACAAAGCCATTTCAAACTGCTGATGTCCCATCTGCATCCCTAACACTCCAAACCCTCTGCAGTTACTTACCTCATCCCTGCCTTGATGTGGCTTTTTATACTATTGCCCCTGCAGGGGTGAAAACAAGCCCCACTGATCAGTAACTGTGCACCCCAAAAGCACAGCCTCAGGATCAACCTGCCCATTTGTAGCTTGGGCCAAGGGCCAGGTGCTGGGAGATGGGACAGTACCCTGAAGGACCCTGATCTGTTGGTGTTCAGCACACCCACACACCAGCACCTGCAGGATTCCTTGTCATGGGGATGCAAGTGCACATGTTGTCAAATAATCTGAAGGATGGAGAATAACTTCCAAATTGCATTTTTAAGGGAAGTGCATATGTTCTGCAATGCCCACTAACGAGATGTAGAGGATTAGCATGGAAATGAGGATCCCCCTGCCCCTGCTGAGCCTAGGAAATGCTATTCAGAGCAGGTAGAATTTAAAAAAAAAATATTTTAGTGGAGGGAATTGCTTTAGAAACTTGTAGTCTCTATAGTATTATGAAATGTATGAGTGTTGTTTAGTATGTTTTCTTGTTTGTGTACAATTTAATGCAAAAGTGAATGTGGTGGTTTGGGCCCAACACAACAGCAAAGAACAGCCCCATGGCCTCTCACTCAGCTCCCCCCCCAAAACACACCCTGGGATGGGGAGGACAAAGCCCAACTAGAAGCTCCTGGGTCAGGACAAAGGACAAGGAGGGATCTTCACTGATTAAGGGCCCGGGCAAAACAGACTCAGCTTGGGGAAAATAATAATGTAATTCCACACTAATCACACTCCCCAGGACACAGACACACCCAGAGCAGGGCTTGCAGATGTTACCCCACCCCTCCCTTCTTCCCGGGCCCCAATCCCTCGGTTCCCGGTTTCTCTCCCTCCTTCCCCCCAGCGGCACAGGGGGACAGGGGATGGGGTTTAGAGTCACTTCACAGGCTGGGGGTTCCTGCTGCTCCTGCCTCCTCAGCAAGAAGGATTCCTGACAGTCCTGCCCTGCTTCCCCACGGGGTCCCTCCCATGGCACAGAGGCCTCCACCAACCTCTCCTTCCTGAGCCCTTCCCACCAGGTCCGGAGCTGCTCCAGCCTGGGCTTCCCACAGAGTCACGGGGGCTTCGGGAACAGCCACCTCCCCTGGCCCGGGGGCTTCCACAGCTGAGCAATCAGAGCCCACTGGCAGCAAATCCTCTGGCCACAACATCCAAGTCCAGGGGCCAAGTTCCCCCCTCCTGGCGCCTTCAGGGAATGTCCCACCACGTTCCTCCATGAGTGCAGGGGCACAGCTGCCATCTCGCCATGGGCTGCAGGGAAACTGCTGCTGGGGCACCTTCTGCCCCTTCCTCCTCACCAACCACCAGCACCTCTGCCCCTCCAGCTCAGCTCTTCTCCCTTAACTGCTCAGCATCTACTCAGCATCCAGTCATGGTGGCCTTCATCATGCTGCCTGGGCATCTCCAAAGATGGATGGTGCCCTGGAGTTTGTGAGATATGAAAGAATAATGGCTGATCCTGTGAGGGACTGCAAAAAAGATCCCAAATTCTACTAAAGTCTTCCCTGGAGATGCCGAATGCTGCCCAGAGGCACAGGATTTCCCCATGGCACAAGGCTTGGACTACAGCTTCCTACCCTGAGAGGAAAGAATAAAACAGGGTCCTGATCTTTTGAGCGCATGGGAAAGCACCCATCCTTCAGGCACAAATTTTCCTTCAATAACAGAGTCTGAGACTAAAAATCAGAGTGAAAAAGAAGAGAGTGGCCAGGCTTAAAAGTAATACCAGGGGTAGGAGCCTTGCAGTCATGCACAGCTGTATTCTGGGGTTTTGATCTACCTCCTGGATGTTTTGTGGCTGGTCACTCCAGAAGTACCTCAGCTAGAAAATAAAAGCACAGAAATCAGCTAGTGCCTTCCTAAATCAATACAGCTGGCAGCCATCAGATTATGGGAAAGAGAAAGTACTCAATTTTGTCTTAATTGCTCTTTGATATTTTTTTAGGGAAACAAATGCTTTAAAAGCCTGTTGGTCTTTTGCTGAATGTATTAATAAATAATAAAAATAACAAACCCCAACTGGATTGGTCCTAGCCAAACAGCATTCCCAAATTTAAAAATGCACTCAAGAAAAAGCAAATTAAAGTGCTGGTCATTTAATAATAGAAGTCAGAAGACTTTTTATGATCTGTATAAGAAAACTATGGAGTACCCCCAAGTGAAAGCAGCCTGTGGAGCACCAGGAAAACAAAAGGTTGAGCATTTCCCAGATGATTTTAGCCTTAGCTGTGTCATTTGAGAAAGGTCACTTCTCAGGTTGGTGGAAAGAGATGTCTAGCTGTGGAAACCGGATGAAAACAGGTTGGATGGCTGTAAACTGGAAGAGGAGAGATTTTTTAGTGTGAGGGTGGTGAGACGCTGGCACAGGTTGCCCAGAGAAGCTGTGGAAGCCCCATCCCTGGAAGTGTTCAAGGCCAGGTTGGATGGGGCTCTGAGCAACCTGGTGTAGTGAGAGGTGTCCCTGCCCATGCAGGGCATTGGCACTAGATGATTTTTAAGGTCCCTTCCAACCCAAACCATTCTATGATTCTATAAAAACAGGGGTGCAAATCGAGGTGGGGTGAGTGTGTCCACAGCCAGGGTAGATGTTCATTTTTGGGGTAGTCACAGTCTGTTTGTCTAGCCCAGCCTTTCTTATCTCATTTGTGCCAAATACCGAGGTGATGGTGAGTGGCAGGTCCAGGACCTGTTGTGATATCAAGTTAATGACCTTCTCAGGGCAAGCACATGTGGAAGGAACAAAAAGGGGGCCAGCAGTGGATGCTCTCTGATGGGAAATTTATGGCTGCAGAGGTAGGTGAGACATTTTGGCCATGGGGTTGGAGGCAGCATAAGAGCGGGGAAAGCTGCTTTGTGCCCTTTGAGTTTCATTTCATGATTTGAATTGGAATTGTCAGTCATTTTTCCTTCTGGGCCAGTGGTTGGAATAAACAGGGAACCTCTGTTTTGGTATCAGAGAGATGTTAAATTCAGGCTGTAATTCTTGCATGGCCCTCGAGACAATTTGCTCCAGCCTAAGAATGCAAGATGGAGCCATGCTTGGTACCAAGAGGAGATGTCAAGTTGCTCTGCCCTTCTGAGTGAGATGAGAAAGACAGCTTGGACATGATTGCATCCATCTTGAATGCCTGCCTGCAAACCCCTCAGGGCTGCCTGCAAAGGAATAACCCTGACAGCTGTGCATTGGGCAGGCTCTCACACACAGGCATGCCCAGCTCCTCTGCGTGGACACTGGGCTTTTATCTGAGCTCCAGGAATTTGAAGAGGGAAGCTGGCAGCTGCCTCAGCGTGGGTCACCTCCCATCCTTGCCAGCAGCCTGATGAGCCCATGGCAGCATCTGCAGCACAAGCACATCTCATGCCCTGCCAGGTCCTGCTGCATCCTGTGCCATCCCACAGCATCCTGCAGCATCCCACTGCATCCAAAGACCCTATGGATAATGGCTTGCCTGTACATGAAGGGGGCCTACAAGTGAGATGGGGAGGGACTTTTTACAAGGATGTGTAGCAAGAGGACAAGAGGTAATGGCTTTAAACTGGAAGAGGGGAGATTTAGGTTAGACATTAGGAGGAAATTCTTTAGTGTGAGGGTGGTGAGACACTGGCACAGGTTGCCCAGGGAAGTTGTGGCTGCCCCATCCCTGGAAGTGTTCAAGGGCAGGTTGGATGAGGCTCTGAGCAACCTGGTCTAGTGGGAGGTGTCCCTGCCCATGCAGGGAGATTGGATCTAGATGATATAAGGTCCCTTCCAACCCAAACCATTCTGTGATTGTGCCACGTCTCTTTGCATCCTGCTGCCCTGTCACTGAAGGAGAGCTCATTTACTCCTTCCAGCTGGGCTGGCCCAGGGGAAAGATGCTGCTTTCCTGACCAGCCTTTCCTGGCTTGTATAGAGATGGCACTGAAATGTAAGCACTGTGGTTTGTTCAGTGTATTCCCTTTGTATATAGGTCACAGAGGCAATTTAGGCAATGGAGGTTCCTTGCTTCCCAGCCAGTCTATAACCGTGTCTCCATTATCAGTTGCAAAGGACCAGAAAAAGGGACATGCCAACATTTATGAAGTCACATGGGTTATGAAGGAGAGGAACAGAAGAAGAAAAAGCAACACTGTGGCTGGAAGAGCAAGCTGCTGCTCTCCCAACCCATGCAGCAATGTCTGCAGGCTGGTGGGGCTTTGGGGATGGTCTTGGCAGGACCCCAGAGCTGCCTGCAGTGACAGACACCCCCACCCCTGCCTGCAGCCCATGCCCCATGTGGCACAGGCAATCCTGTCATGCAGTTCCCATGTTTCCTCACTCTGCTCATGCAAATCCACTTCATCAGCCAGGCTGCTTTTCTTGCCATGCCTGCAGTTCTGTGTTAGATGGAGTGGTTCATTGTTTATTAGCTAATTAACCTGGCCCCAGGCTGTGCTTTTGTCACTGTGACATGCTATGGGGACTTGAGGTACTTGAGTCTGTGGTTTCACCCATCTACTTCTGTCCTGGGGCTCCCAGGATGAACACCTCTGAGGTATGGAATGGCTTAACATCTGGTCTGGTTTATTTACATCTCGGAGACACGCACACACCAACACATACACATCCACCTTTTTATGTTTTAACACTAGAAACAAAAGTGCCCCCACTATTCTTTCTCTGCTGACTGATGCATTGCTTCTTTATTGGCTCTAAAGCTCTGCTGCTTACTCTGCACTGCCTGGGAAAAGCTCTGAAAAAGACCAACCCTGCGTGGCAAACTGCTCATAGCAGGAGGGAGGGAGCAGACAAGCTTGCCTTGTTCCATGGTTTGTTTTGGAGGTTTGTCACAGCCTGACACCAGCCTTGTCCAGGCCCCACCCAGCCTCTGTGGCACTCACAGACCCTTAGGGGACCCTTGGTGCCTTCAGGGTGGAGACAGTTTTCCCAGAAACCCACTCCCTTGAAAACTGGAGTAAAAAAGGAGTAATTTGGTATAGGATTAGCTAGCAGTGTGCCTGGTTTTTTGGGAGGCATGAAGAACAGCTTTCAATATGGTATGAGTGTTTTTTCCAGATGAATGGTGGTTTAAAAATATATCCCGACCTTTTAAGGTCGTGCAGACATTTTAATGTCTTCATAAACCTGTGTCAAAGGGGTTTCTTAAGGATAAGCCTCACCTAAATCTGAAGCAAATATAACTGAAAATATTCCAGGTTGTCATTCACATTTCCTTTTTCAGTTTGGCAAGGAGCAGAATGTGGTTCTCCCACTTGGAGGCTGTTGAAGCTGAGCTTTCCTCTTCAGGTACCTGGTTGCAGGTTTGGAACCTCCTTGTTGCTTTCCAGCAGTGTGCCTGGCAGCCAGGAGGGCAAAGCACATCACACACAGCACACCAGCTGCTTATAGGTTCTAATCCTACTGGAGTCAGTGTTGGTGTGGCTTCACTTTGAGCACTGGGTGCAGTTCTGGGCTCCCCCTCCATTTAAGAAGGGTGTGAAGGTCCTTGAATGCAGGAGGAGGGCAACCAAGCTGTTGAAAGGGCTGGAAGGAATGTCCCATGGGCTAAGGACTTCAGGCTTGTCTGGTTTGGATAAAAAGGAAACTGAGGGGTGACCTTGTTGCTCTCTACAGCTTCCTGAGGAAGGGAAGTGGAGAGGGAGGTGCTGAGCTCTTCTTCCCGGAAGCCAGGGACAGGATGTGTGGGAATGGATCAAAGCTACTCCAGGAGACATTTAGATTTGGCATTAGGATCCATTCCTTTGCCAAGAGGGTGGGCAAACACTGGAACAGGCTTCCTAGAGAGGTGGTCAATGCCTGTCAGTGTTTCAGGGGCATTTGGACAATGCCCTTAATAACCTGCTTTAACTTGGTCAGCCCTGAACTGCTCAGGCAAAAGGACTAGATGATGATTGCAGGTCCCTTCCAAATGAGATATTCTATGCTATGCCATTCCACTCTAAATAAATTACACAGTTTTTGCTTTTAATTAACCTTTCCCCAACCTGTGGAGAAGCACCTTCTGTCCATGACCAGCCTTGATAACAAGTGGCTGCAAACAGAGGCCAGCCCTGGTGAGCAGAGGCAGTTCCAAGCCCTGGCTGTGTTCCCAGCCCTGCTCATGCAGCAGTGCTGGCTCCACAGCCCTGGGCACCCTGCAGACCCTGCAGGACAGACTACAAAGCCTGGCCAAGTGGTTACGAAGGGAAAAGCAGTTCTCATGCTGACATCCAGCACCCCAGTGCTGCTAGTGGGATGGGGGCTGGTGAAAGGTGAAAATCTAAGTCATTTTTTTCCCCCTTATATATATTTCTTTTCTACCCCATTTCCTACACCCCCTCAGATTTTTCTCTGGTGTGGGGTCATAAACAAAGGCTTGCAGTGTTAAAACAGAATGGACTTGTTTAAGCTGGGGCATTTAGAGGGATATGAAGACGTTGTTGGACTTTAAGTAGTTGATTTGTTGGGGTTTTTTTCCTACTCCCAACAAACAACAGAAGATGTGAATTGCTTCTCTCTTCAGACAACACTAAATTACCTCTAAGTTGAAGGGCCTATTATTTAAACCTGAAGGAGACTGCCTGCTTCCTTCTGCTTGCTTTGAAAAACACAAGTTTTCTCCTCTTCAAAAAGCAGAGACACTGACCTCTGGGCTGTGCTCGAGCTGCCAACTGGAGACCCATCCTTGCTGTGTGGCAGAGGATGATGAACTGAACAGCTGTCCCCAGCATAGAGCTGCAGGGCAGGAGAAACCCAGCACTCAAAGAGCAGCAGCAGAAGAAGAAAGGAGACAGGCTGAATATTTATGTATGTATTTATTTTTTAAGCAGCGTTTCTCTCCACCCCGTGGTGCCAGCAGATGGAAAATACTGGTGGTGGATCTATGACTGTAAAAATAATTGTGGTAAAGCACCTCTTGGAGCACACAGCCTTAGCAGGACTGGTGTCCCAGAGCTGTCAGCCAACCTCCTGCTTACTAAAATGTGATATTTGATGTTTATAATGGACCTCTGGGACAAAGAATGAACCTTGGATGCACTCCATGAGAAGAGCTGCGCAGGGAAGTGGCTGAAGCAAGATCCCACAGAATGGTTATATCAGACTGGGTGAAGACCAGGGAGCTGGGGGACAGAGGAGGGTTCATGGGTGCTTGTATGGAAATGTGTACAGGAATGTGTTTCCTCTGCTCACACTGCTGCCCCCAGAGAGGGATGCACAGAGGCTGGAGGTGCCCACGCAATGGGGAAGGTGCAGGTTTTTCAGAAGCTGGGAAAAGGCTGAGACCTCCTCATCTGTGGGGCAGAGGTGTCCACTGAGACCTCTTAGTATTTGCTGTGTCCCCAGAACCTCTTGGTAGGAAACACTGCCTGACTTTGGGTGAGCAGGGGCCATCCAGCAGGGTGGTCACTGCTGGGCTACTACAGCCAAATGAATGCACTAAAACCAGATCAGGAGTTGCTTTAGAAAAGCCAGCATCTCTCTTTTCCTTGGGCTGCCCTTTAAAGCAAAACTCAACTGGCAGAAAATACTGATCCCCCTGCATGGGCAGGGACACCTCTCACTACACCAGATTTCTCCAAGCCCCATCCAACCTGCCCTTGGACACCTCCAGGGATGGGGCAGCCACAGCTTCCCTGGGCAACCTGTACCGGTGTCTCACCCCCCCTCACACTGAAGAATTTCTCCCTAATGTCTAACCTAAATCTCCCCTCTTCCAGTTTAAATCCATCCCCCCTTGTCCTCTTGCTACATGCCCTTGCAAAAAGCCCCTCCCCAGCTTTCTTGTAGGTCCCCTTCAGGTTGCCTGGGTTTGACATTGCACACACCACCAGTATGATCAGATGGAAATAAATGACTTCATTTTTAAGCTTCAAAATTCAGACAACTTCAGACAAATTGCAGCTCTCAGTACCTCTGTTGATCATGATCATTTCTATAGGCACCCAGGGGAGAGGAGCCTTTGCCTGCAACTCCTCCCCATGGTGTCATCATTTGCCCTCAGTTACCAGATGATGCCAACCCCAACTTGCTATTTCCATCATCTTGTGTAGAGCTGAAGATTGAATCTCTTTCAGCTGTAATGGTTTTATTGAGTTGTTGGGAGTTCAGTAGAACAAACCAGCTACAAAGTTGATTGTGTCTGCAAAATGACAGGGATCTTACCAACTGCAAAGACCCAGTCCACTTCAGATAAAATTGGTTCATGCAGCTCTAACAGTGCACGTGGCTGATTGAAAGACTTTGTCTGAAATATGGGGTTTTAGGAAATACAACCCCCACATATTTATCAGCAATTTAATTTTAAAAGAAAGAGCTTTTTTTCATTTTCAAGTGTTTATGGTGAAAAGCTCAATATCATTCCCAAGTTTTGGAGCATTTGTGTGTAAAAAGTAGGACAAGAGCAGTGTTTGATGCTGCTTAACCCTCCTCAGTGGCCAGTTGTGGTGAAGGGTGTATCTACCAAGGTGGTGCTTGAACTAGAAGCATCTCTGCTTTTTCCACTGAAAAACAAGGGGCCTGGAGCCCACACTTGTCTTTTGTTTCCAGGCATGTAGATGGTGAGCAATGTATCTATCATGGATTGGGTTTCTGAAAGTCCAAGTGACTCTGTGGCCTCCCTGTGTTTCAGGAGGAGAGTGGGGAAGGGTGGGAAGGCAGGAGCTGCATCCATGCAAGCCTGACTGCTGGGATGGTTTGGGGACTTAAAATGTGCAACAGTCTATCTGGCAATAAACTGGAGACTTCAAGACCTCCAGCTTTTGGGAAATGTGATGAGCAAACACAAGCAATATCCCCCTGGGAATCGCAGGATCTACTAACCTCAGCTACAGCAGCGACGTGTTGGGTTTTAGCACCCAAAGGGCTGCAGGGCCATAGGGAGAGGCCCCTTGCTCCAGCTCTGGGTCACCACTGCCTCTGGCCTGGGGCAACTGCCTAGATAATAAACAGGGCTTGAAGTCCTGGGACATCTCTCTGCAGAGGGAACCAGGCACTCCAGCTAGTCTGAGCAGCTTGTGTTTGCCTGGTGCCAGCTCTTCATTGACACCTTTTCCAGCCTCTCAAAAGGCTCTTTCAAGCATTTTGTCTGCACAAAGAGACTGCTTCCATGCATGTGCCAGATGAGCTGGGAAAGCACCAACAACCATGCTAAATGTTGAAGTCTTCAATCCACTTTTAACAAGGTTCTTGTTGAGTCACACCTCTCATGAGGCTGCACTTCGGGGCAGGCGTTATGCAAGACAAGCTGATGAAACAGGACTTTGAGGGCTGACCTAGTCAAAGTCCTTCCAGCAGCAGAGCTGTCTTTGCCTGCCCTCGCTGGGATGTGCTCAACCTCCTCTTGGAAGGATTGATGGAGTGCTGCACTTCATCTGTCAAGGGAGGCATAACTGCACTGAGCAAACAGCCTTACTTAGAGCCACAGGGAAGCTGATGCCCAGAACAGAGATAATTCCTCATGCAGCTGTACAGAAAAAACCTTCCTTAAAAGTTAGTCCTTTCTTTTAACTACTCCTTTTCCATGCAAATAAAACACAATTCTCAAGGCACAGGCACCATTTTCAACAGTGGCTTCCAATTCTGGACCTTAGGATTTAAGGGTGGGCATCCTTCCAGGAAAGCCAGGAAGTTTTGAAGACATAAAGCACCACAGATCCCTCTAAATGTGTGATGGAGTCCTTGCCCCAGCAAGGATTTCCCAGCCCAAGACAGCTGGAAAAAGCTCATCTTGATCTGGGTGTCCAGAACTAGAGACATTTTTAATTCTTTCCCTATTATGAACCTCTTAAGTCAGGGTGAAAGTATTTTGCTGGGCTTTTTTCACTGAAGATAAATGGGCTGTGACCACACAGTGTCTCCTCCAGCATGAAGAAGCCTCAGCAAGCAGCACATGTGGTGACCAATGGAGCTATTGCTACTGAGGAAGGTGCTTGTCACCCCTGTGCAGTGGTCCCTGGCACTGGAATCCCTGTAGCATCTTCAGCAGCAGGAAGAGCAGCCATCCCAGGGGGTTTCTGCTGGCCAGGATTACTACTAGAAAGCAGGGAAGAAAACCAGAGACATTTGTGAAATGGCATAGGAGATTCCTGATGGAACAGGAAGGATTTCTCCACCACGTTATCTGCTGCTTCTCTCACATGCTGCTAAATGCCTGAAGTTGTCCTGGACACTACAAACAGTGTGATCTCAGTTTAGTGAGTAGTGGAGGGTTGCTCAGGTCCTCTGTGCGTGGGAGGACACCAGAGTCCCCCTTGTTCTGGCTCCTACCCTGCCTTTTGACACAGGGAGAGACCCTGGGGCTGGTACTGGGACCTGCCCTGGCCACAGCTACTGGCTGAGGACCACTCTCCACCAGGGCACAGGCAGCACATTCCTGTTTGCAAAGCAAACACCAACCTACCTCCATGTGAGTCAGTAGAGCTGCATTGCTTGACACCAGCCGGGTGTCCCACCCCATGATGCATGCTCAAATGCAGCCCATGAGGCAGATTCCCTTGTGGTGTAGCACTTGTGAAGTTTAAGGTCTGTACAAATAATCCTGCCAGTGGGTGCAGAGGGAGAAGTGCAGAACCATTTTGCAAAAACCACGTGGTTGGAAACCCCTGAAGGTCCCATCCTCTCGCTACCCACCTCGGGGCTTCCAAATAGTATCTAGCAGTGCTTTTCCTTCCTGGCTTCACTACAGCTGCAAGCCCCTTTTTCTTGTGGCTTCCAGAGTGTCTTTGACACGTATCTGCTTCTGCTCCATCACAGCACATGGCCCGTTGTATCAGCATCATCTTGCTGAACTGCCACGTGTGCTCAGTTCCAGCAGCCCACTGCTGGGTTTCATGCTGAGCTGAATACTGCCCCAGGCACTGAGCAGCCTGGATCATGAGTGAGCTGCTGCAAAAGCATGAGTCTTTTATTATTATTATTATTTTAGTGCAGGTTTTGATGCAGAAGTTATGATTAGGGCAGGAATTGTCTCTCCCAAATGACCCAACCACATGCAGTTCTGACTGAGTTCATTTTTAAGCTTAACACCTCCACATGCAGCACCCAGAGAAATGTAAGCAGGACTCTAGAAAGCTGGGCCACGACTTGACAAAGCAGCACTTGTTCATGAAGGGGTAGATCCTACAGGAGACATTCTGGGAGCAAGCACAGACTGTGGTTCAAAGCAGAATCTGGTGTGATAAATGACAAGTCCAGGTTTGGCACAGGATAGATGGGAAAGTCTTATGGTGGCAGCAAGAGAAATCTCTGCTTGAATCATTTGGAAGGCTCTGAGGAGGTGAGCTAAAAAATGAGCTCTCCCCACCAACAAAGCAGTTAAATCAATACAGGGTGCCACAGGGTTTGGCCACAGTGACAATTCAGCACTTGTCACCAGCTTTGCAGCTAATGAAAAGCGTAGAACATCCTGTAACGACCACCAAGGGGAAGGGCTGTGGTTCCACAGCTGATGCAGGAGGGTGGCAAACAGGTACATGACTGTCTGGGAATACCTTGGAAAAAAAGATGAGAGTGTTGCTTTGTTCCCATTTTGACATCTATATGCCAAGTTCCAGGACACTGGCATAAAGAGCAGATACAAATTCTGGGATTAGAGTGTTAACCTGATAGAAGATTCTGGTTGTTTCTCCAAGACCTTTCCACATCCAAGAGAAATTTATAAAACGGATCAATGATCACTGGGAAGTTAGTTCACAGAAAGAAGAAGAAGAACTATGGAATGCTGTGATGCTTAATTCACAACTCTCCTCTTCTCAGGCATCCATTTCAGCTGGACTGTTTCAGCTGGCAACATCCAGCAGGTGTAAAAGGCGCTGGCAGAGGTCAGTGCAGATATTTGGGTGAGTGTGTGTGTGTGTTGGTAACAGACCAAACCCGGGTATTGTTTTAATTGCCTCGTGGGACTTCCAAACATGCTTTTTGAGGCTTGACCTCATGAATTTCAAGCTCTGTTTGGCCTGACACAACAACTGCTCCACTGCATTGACAGGAATCATGTTTGCAAGTTTTTTCACTATCTTATTAAAATCCAGGTATACAGCTTCAAAAAGCCATTAGTATTTGTTTATTGAAAACGTCTCCAATATTAACAGCAACTTCAAAATGATGACAAACCCTGAAAGCCCAGCAAGTAACATGCTTTGATGTGTTTGTATTCTGGCAGCTGAAGAGAGAACTTCTGATTTGAAATGAAAAGAATTACTTTGCTTCATATTCTCTTTCCAAATGTGAAATCTGCTGGGTTTTTTTTTTTCTCCCAACCGTGTTTGAAATCGCATTTTATTGATATTATGATTTATTTCCCAAAGGAAAATGGAGTCCTCTTGCTTACTGACATCCTACTGACCTGGTTCTGTGCCCATCTACATCTTGCTGTTGACATTTTGGCATGTGGAGGCGTCCATGTGGCACATGTCCCAGCCTGGCTGTGAGCATGCAAACCCTCCTGCTGACGGCACTGGGATTAACTGGTTTATTTAAGATTAAACTCACCCAGCTTTGCAGGATTCCTGCCATACTAAGGTAGGGCTTGGTTTTTGGTTTTTTGTTTTGTTTTGTTTTTTCTTTTTGTGTGAAGGAAGCATTTACAATTCATGTATTTCATAATGCATTTCTCAGGATTTATTTTTGGTTGGTTTTACTACAAAATACTGCACTTCCTGAGGCCTGATTCCCAGCTGGGGTAAAACAACTTGCAGAAATTGAAGGGTCTACGATGGTTGTAGAAGGTGAGGATCTAGATCTGCACTTTCCCTAACCACACAACACAGATGTTCTACTCTCACACTCCCAGTGGCAACTTAACACAACTGTCTGGCAGCACATGAGCATCTCTCAGTCCCAAAGGAACACTTTCAAGCTTTAGCTACACAGTCTTTGAAACACTGAAAGCACAACAACTAAACCAAACCTTGTGTCACAAAGGCACGGTTAGTGAGGAATTTAGGTTCTTTTTGATGAGAATATCATCAAAAGGCCAAAGCTCAGTGATGCTCCAGCCCTTTCTCCTGTCAGCAGAAGGCAGGCACCACGAAGGCCTGTGGGACACCAAACATGCTGTGGGAAGACGTGGATATGAGTCAATAAGCTCAAGAGATCCTCACTCTCCTGAGGGCACATAAATCACATCCATGGCAAACTCCTGTTGCTACCACTTCACAACACTCTTGGACTGACTCCAGTGTCTTGCAAACCTATGAACACTGCTTAACTCTGATTCTGTGTGTCCTTTTGTGAGATCCTGTTTTACTTTTCTAACCAGATATCCATATTTACACCTTTCAAATTGTATTTGACTTCCCCTCTGACATTAAAAGGCACTGCAGCTCCACACAGATGAGACAATCACTGCAGTTTGTGTTAAATACAACCAGCTAACCTTGCAAAAAACTACCTGCAAAGTCATCCCAACAGTTACTACCAAGAATGTGGAGGCGGGTAGAGCCATTAGAGATGTCTAAAAGTGGAACTGTCTCACCCAACAAGAGACTCTTGCAAATGAGGTTTCTCCACCTGAGCTGAATCCTGCAGGCTTCCTTTCCAGGGAGCCTTCATGGAAACACACTGGTTGACACCCTGGAAGGGATGCCATCCAGAGGGACTTTACCAGGCTTATACCAACCTCATGAAGGCCAAGTGCAAGGTCCTGCACCTGCAGCAGAGCAATCCCAAGCATGATTACAGGCTGGGCAGAAAATGGCTAGAGAGCAGCCCTGAAGAGAAGGACTTGGGGTTGCTGGTTAATGAGAAGCTCAACATGAGCCAGCAATGTGTGCTTGCAGCCCAGAAAGCCAAATGTGTCCTGGGCTGCATCAACAGAATTGAGGCCAGCAGGGCCAGGGAGACGATTCTGCCCCTCTGCTCTGCTCTGGTGAGACCCCACCTGGAGTGCTGTGAACAGATCTGGAGTCCCCAGCATAAGAAGGATATGGAGCTCCTGGAGCAAAACCAGAGCAAGGCCACCAAGATGATCAGAGGGGTGGAGCACCTCTGCTATGGAGACAGGCTGAGAGAGTTGGGGCTGTTCAGCTTGGAGAAGAGAAGCCTCCAGGGAGACCTTATAGCACCTTCCAGTACCTGAAGGGGCTACAGGAAAGCTGGAGAGGGACTTTTTGCAAGGGCATGTAATGATAGGAGGAGGGGTAATGGATTTAAGCAGGAAGAGGGGAGATTTAGGTTAGACATTAGGAAGATATTCTTTAGTGTGAGGGTGGTGAGACACTGGCACAGGTTGCCCAGGGAGGTTGTGGCTGCCCCCTCCCTGGAAGTGTTCAAGGGCAGGTTGGATGGGGCTTGGAGAAACCTAGTCTATTGGAAGGTGTCCCTGCCCATGCAGGGGGATTAGAACTAGATTGTTAAGGTCCCTTCCAACTCAAACTATTACAAATAAACAACAAAAAAACCCCAAGTGCCCACTCTTATTGCTTCATTTCCATTTTAACACTGTAAAGCAGAAAAATTACTTAATGGTTCCAGCCAGTAACAAAAAAGTCAATACTTGTGCTTCTCCTGCTAAGATATAGTGGGAGGTATCTTTGCCAGTGCAAGGGAGTTCGTTCTAGACAATCTTTAAGCTCCCTTCTAACCCAAAACCATTCTATGCTTCTGTGATTCTATGATCTACATCCATAAACCCACACGCCCTAACTAGAAGCTAAGAACAAGAAGTTGTGCTTTATGTAGTTTTCTTTTTTTTTTTTTTCCCCAATCAATCCCATGCTTCAAGCTGTTCACAGGAGACTTGATATCCTATGAGTTCCTTGGCATTTTTGCCCTGTCCCCAGACAATTCTAATCCCCAATGTAAGTTGAGCTACATCTGACAGTGTCATATTTCATGAGGATAACGTATTTACAGGCTGACAGCTCTTACTTAGATTGCTTACATCTCTTCCTTTCATTGGCATTTTAAAATTTCATAGCACCAATTCTGCCTTTTGGGGAAGAGGCCAGTGTCTAAATCTTGCCAAAAAAAAACCCCAGAAGGATCCCAAGTGGATTATGCAGTGGCACCTGGTAGGCACTGCTGGGTTGAGGCAACCCATGCTGGAGCCCGGCTGCCGGGCGTGCACAGCTTTTGGCCTCACAGAGCTGACGGCAAGCAAGGGAAAGGCCAGCTGAAACCCCCCACCAAAGAAACTAAGAAGGGGAGCAGCTATTTAACAAGTGGTCATGGTGACTAGATGTGAAAAACCCAAGCAGCCCTCCCAGGCCAAAGCCTCTGGGATTGGCACAGCAAAGCCGCACACCCGTGCCCCAGAGGTGGTTTGAGATGCTCGGTGATGGAAGGGCAGCTCAGGCCTGACCTCAGAAGGCAGAACCTGCCCTGGGGACTGGAGCTAGCCTGTCTTAGACCAGGTTCAGTACCTCTGCTCAGCACACTCACAGCTGGTCATGCCCCTCTCTGACCACCAAGGACTTAACCTGGCTGGAGCAACACTGCAGGTGCAGAACAAACTCCCCCCCCGCTCACAAGTAGGACTGACGACTTCAGCAAAACCTTCTGTGGCTCCACCAGAGAAGATCACAGACCCTCTCAGGTCCCACACTCTACAGCAGACACAGTGCCACGGAATCATTCCTCACAACCACGCAGCAGCTTTTCTTCAGGAGCTGAACAGCCTGATACAAGGCCAGGGCCAACCAAATGCCAGCTACTCCAAGCCATGGGCTGAATTACTAAAGCCAGACTGGGAAGTCACTTTGCAATACGGATGGTCATTTATTTATTGTTTTATCATGACACATAAAATGCTATGGCTGCAATATCAAAATATGGTGTCACTTACAAAATACCAGCATTATGAATGTGGTGGTGAGATACTGTTAACATTTACAGAGAAGTGTGTAAATAATTTGATGGCCTTGCCTAGTGATTCGCTCCAGTGACAAAACACCCTGGCAAGCAGATGATGGATGGAATACAGTGTCTATTTATTATCATGGTTTTTCCTCCTTGATTACTGAATGGCCTATAATGATACTGATAATTGTTGCTGAATCTAATCCTTTTGAATATGGTAGCTAGGTCCTTTGCTTTTACAGTATGTGTCAGAATAAAAGAGAAGCATCTGAAAAATAAAGAGACGGCATTTCCTTACAAAATGAGATGAAAAAATAAAACAATATACATTGAACTTTCAAGTGTTTCTCTTTATATTTAAAGCTCTCATTTCAATATATTGTCTTTAAACATTCTTAAATAATCATTCTGTACCTTTGCTTTTCTGTTTCATCCTTGGAAACAAATAGTATTCTCACTACAAATGTGTGCAAATAGAAAATATATAAATATAGTTAAGGCCCACGTCATAAAAAGGTGGTCTCGCAATTGTCATTTTTACAATGATCAGCTGGGGTCCCTTTCATTTTGTCCTGCAAGTTGTTTGAGCTCTGTTCTTTCAAGCCTTTGAAGTCCACATGCAGAGGAGGGCCAAGCACACACACACCGTCCTGCGTTTCGTGCTGTAAACTGCTCGGTGGCATCTGCAACACGGTACCGATGCGACCGAACAGCGGAGTTGACGTGATCCACCTCAACAAGCTGAAGTCTGCTTGGTCCACTGCTGAGCTCCAGGGGAATGTTACTCCTACAGGCAATGACTCCACCTCTGAAGTGCCACGTCGAACTTCGTGAAATCCCACGGACCTTTCCAGACTACTTGCTGAGGCGGGGAGTTTGTTCTCCCCGTACAACACTGCGC
>NW_009951952.1:2086956-2110553 GCF_000747805.2 Chaetura pelagica
CCCCTCCGCCCCGGGGGGCGCCAGCCACAGCCTGCCCTGGGGCACGTTCTGCCTGTGCGTGCGGTGGGAAAAGCGACTCGGTCGTTTGAGGAGAAGTTGGCAGGGGTGTGCTTTGGTTATAAGCCTTGAAACAACCACCAGCATTTGAGCCAAGGCTGGGTGAGAAGGTGTCTGCAAAGAGTTGTGCCTGATGTGCTGTTTCCTTTACATTCAACTTGGTCAGCAGCTGGGTGCGCATCTCCGGGGGTAGTTTAATCAACTGGCGTCCAAGCTGAAGCTCAGTTGGGAACAGTGTTCCCTGGAGGGTTCGGTACAGGAATCTGCAAGAGGAGAATATGCAGGTGAAAAGAACTGAAAGAAGGAAGTACCCAAGGCATTATTAAGAGGAAACAGCTAAGACAAAAAGTAGGAGACAGAAAAAGAGGAAAGTTTCACGTGCCTTTCTTGTGTTCAACACAAGAACACTTGCAGATGAAAAGCTCCAAATGCTGTGCTAATAATTTAATAGATAACAAGCAGTGAAATCAGACTGCAGCTTTAGCCAGTGATTCACCTTGTGATTACACATGATGGGGAATAAAAGGCAATGGGAATCTGTCTGCAGGGCAGGCCTCCTACATCCCTAAGTAGGCAAGTCAGTCCACAACGCACTATCAGAATTTCTGTACTATGCATGTTATGGAAGAATGGGCTGAATCTGGAAGCATCACAGAAAACCTCAGAGGGTAGCAAATCTCTCCATGGCCAGGGAAGTTCAACCAACAGTCTACAATTATCCCACCCCTGTGGTCTATGGCCAGGAGCTGTGGTTTGTTCCTGTAGTCAGATACAATACCTGGGCAGCAACGCAATGACTGGTGATATAATGCAAGTGAAATAGAACATGGGGTCTCCCATCAGCCTTTCCATAGTCCAGTAGGGATTGGATGGAGGATGGCACACTGGGCAGGAAGCATTGTAAACCAGAGCCACAAAGAAAAATAAAAGGATACTGAAGATGCAAGATGACCAGTGGAGGAAAGTCTAGAACAAAAAAAAACCAACAACAAAAGAGTAATGATTCTTTCTACTCTGAGAAACTTGCTGTGATTCTGAATTAATAATTTCTGGAGCCAAATCCATGCACAGCAAAGTGTTTGCAGCCTTGTATATTCTAAAATTCTTATTATAGGCACAAACCCACAAAGCTGTTTGCAGATCAGTTTAAATCCTTTTCCACGTTTGCTTAAAATGCCTGCTAAAAATAGAATATGATGAAATGACCATCTTCTGCTTTTGAAGAGTGGCACTATGAAAATAATTAAGCATATGTAGGCTGTGGGTACCTTACCCAAGTTTTGGTTTCTATAGCCAAATGCAGTATGATGGTGAAAAGAGCTATTGTGGTGATGGGAGTTCCCCAGGAGAAGATATCCACCTCTGAATCATAGTAACTCTGTAAAGAAAGAGACAGAGTTTACCCCAAGTTGTATCACTAGTTCTTGCAAAAATGCTAGAAATAGGCTGCCTTAAGCCAAACACTTACAAAATAGGGGATGAAGAAGCAAACCAGGCTTTGATACATAGCATCAATCATGTTCATCCAAAACATGTGTGGCTGGTACTCCTGCAGCACAAAAGAAAAGTGAAGAAAATCAGAGCCCAGTGAAACTGCTGTTGGCTCGGGGTAAGTATTTTGAGGGGGGCATTCAAATGGGCACTTTTAAAGGCTGGTGCAAATAGTTTCACAACTTTGCCAATCTTGAGGGTACTCTTGGGGCTGAACTATGAAGAGTCAACCTAGAAGTCGCTCTGTTCTGGGAACTCTTCTGCTTTCTTTTGTTTTCTTTCACTCCTGGCAGAGAGTGTCATTTGAATCTGACATTCAGGCCAGCAAACATTTAAGAAGATGCCCAGCTTTATGCACTCCAGTGAGACTGCTGATTTCAGGAGGAGCTCCCTGAGGTGTAAGCACCTTTAATGAATGATGTAAATGCGCTTTACAGCATGGACATGAAAGCACAGAGTATTTATTCACATGACTATTTCTGACAAGCTAGAAAATGCACACACAGTCAGAAAAGAAGATCCACAACAATGATCTTCAGCAAGCAGTGCAGCAATATATGCTGTAATACAAATACCTAAATAAGCATATTTACATGTACACACACGTGTATCTGTGTGTCTGGGCTGAAAATTGCTTGCTATGAAACAATATTAAACTAAAATTTGGATTTAAGGACATACACAATTCCAGAGGTATGGATGGCCATAGGAAGGAGCTGGGTATAAGGAAAAATAGTTCATAAATGACAAAATATTTATTTAATTTATTTTGGGATATAGGCTTTCATCTGCACCCACTGGGCTCAACAGGGCTCTTTAGCTCTGTGGAGAATATAACTGCAGCTTCAAAATGTGAATTGACAGATCCTTAGAAACAATTCTGGTGTTATTTGGCCTACTGAAATAACATGCAGTTAAGCACTGGAACAGGTTGCTTAGAGGGACTGCAGAATCTCCATTCCTGGAGACATCCCAAACTGAACTAGATAAAGACCTGAGAAACCCTATCTAGCTCTGAAGCTGTTCTGGGCAGGAGGCTGGAACAGAAGGCCTCCAGAGGCCCCTTCCATGGGCTTTGAATTGGTGATACCTTTTTGAGAGAGATCCTACCTGAAGCAGGATCATTGGCAAGTTTTAAAAATGCCTTATTATATAACCATTCTGAGAACATGCTCACTAGATTTTAAAACAAACTTAGAATGGTCCCTGGGCTTCACTGTGAAAATAATTGGACTGTGAACCTGGGAGACTTTGCTCCTCAGTTTGCCAGCTGAGGACAGGTGGACAGGACTTCTCAATGAGCTTAAGATTTCTATCACCTTAAAAACATGAAAAAAAATGTTACAGACCAGTGGGACAGAATAAGTGTATAAAATTAAGAACAACAGCTGGGTGTAAAACAGAGAATTTGGACTAAAGCAACAGAAATAAGTGATGCTAAGATGATCCTTTCATCTTGCCAGGACAGTTTGAAGGAACGTCACTAAAGATGTAGGGTATCAAATGCAGGTGCACAGTTAGTGGCAAGACATACTGACTGTCTCCTCTCAGAGGACACAATGTCAGATACTTTTAAGAAAAGCTTTTGCTTTGGAAGCAATGTCTTCATACGGATAGTTCTGCCAAGCAGAGAGATTTTTCCCGCAGTTCGCTGTAACTGTAATTACCAGAAATAGTTTGGCTCAAATCCCTCCTGCAATTTCTTCTTTTTTCATTGTACATTTCAAGCAGATGGGGACAAGTTGTTTTCAACAGACATTTCAGCTGGATCTGTCATCTTGCTGGTTACTACCTCCCTCAGAGTCTATATCTAAGCCTGTCGACCTCTGCTTCCTCCTAACACCATCTTTCACTTCTGACTGTAAAGGGCTGGGCCCTGGAGTTTTGTGTAAGTAGTGTGAGGCTATTCTGTGAAAGTCTGGTCTGCAAGGTATAACCTGCTTTACTTTGGTGGTTAGTTGTGAGTCTGGACCATTAGGGAGGTGTTCAGCTTGGGATGACTTAAAGCATCCAGCCTTCTCCCCATGACATATCTCAAAATACAGCTTTATGTTTGTTTGCAATGTACTTTGGGCATTTAGATGCACTGACTCAGATGAGAAAGATCACTAAATGTTATTAGTGCCTTCCCAGACTGTTTTTATCAGTCAACCACCCTTTGAGACCAGGGTTGTTTTTCATTAGAAACTAAGGATGTCTAGGAAAAAAAATAGAAAAAGCAAGAAGTTTTACCTCCATATTCTGGCCACTTTTATAAAGCTGAGGTACAGCAATCAACACTTCAGCTGGCACATCCTTATCCAGCACGCCCGTGATCAGTTGTGGCAGAGAAGAGAAGAATAAATTAAAGAAGATGAGATACCACTGATCAATCATTGATGAGCCAGAGAACCCACAGTAGAACTGGTACCAGAAGAGAAGGGCCACAAACATCTGAAACAGAATGAGCAATGCTGTAAATATGACAGGATAAGAAGAGTCACCACCCATCGTGTTCTGAAACCATTCTGATTGCAGTTCTGCAAGGAATTGTCGATGAACTTTTAATATGTGAGCAATCCTTCTAAGGACACCTAGTCTATAACTGCCTGTTCCTGATGCCCAGACTGCTTTGCTAAGCTGCAAACATCTCTCACACTTGGCTTTGTGTTGCTGGAACCTCAGATCCCACATGTCAGGGATGACTTCACACAAAATTGTCTTTCAGATCAAGTGAACCCCTGAGCTCTCCCAACCATCTCCCAACCATCACTGACCTCTAGGTATGTGAGTACTGACCTCATAGCACATTACTAGTGTAAGGGTAAGCAATTCCATAACAATATCCTCTGCTGGCTTGACGTGTTTTGGGAGGCTCAGCTGCTCTGCAAGAAGTCAATGTGGAAGTTTTTTGCAAGATCAACATGAGATAAGCAGCAACAAGGAAGGTAAAACTGTAAAGTCCAATAATGTTGTCTTAACTATTCTATCTTTTTGCTTTGAAACTCTGCAAATTAGCAGCACCCTAAAGATTCCTCAGTCTCCCTTCCTTTTCAGCTGCTTAAAGAAAACAACTGCATTCACAGCTGCATTGGAATTGTCCACACAGCTGGGTTAGAATCATCCAAAAAGAGACAAACCACACAGCTTGTTGGTTCTACAGTCTCTGCAGCATGGAGGATCCTCAGACTGAAAGTCTCAGGAGAGGTGCTGATCTCACCATTTGAGGCCCAGAAAAAGACAGAGAGCTTCCTAGGGAAGGTAATAAATTCCCAGGCCTGGTCCTCCTAAAACTGCAATTTTTATCATTCTTTGTGAAGTCATTAGAACTCAACAGAAGGCAACCAGAAAACCCTTGGTAACTGTCCCTTGAGGGTTTTACCCATTTGAACTATGAAGAAGGGAAATGACATGACCTCTCCTTTCACTTCCTCTTCTTTCTGTATTGTGTTCTCAAAAGCTTTCAGCCTGCTGGGTTATGTCAACCCTTCACCATTGTTAGATCTACAGAGGAAAATGTAGATCTGTTCTATCCATACACCAAAATAGGGCTGAGCTTTAAATGTAGGAGAAAAAAAGAAAGTTGTGGCCTTGATTGGTCAGTGAAAACTGCTTGAAGGAAAGTGAGTCTATCCTGAGAAGGGGAATTGCCACAGAATAAGAGGGTCAGTCTGCTGTACAGAAATGTACATGTATGTATGTATATATATATATATACACATGTATATATATTTTCAGGCAATGTTTGCATCCTATGTTGAAGTGGCTTCTATATCAGCAGCAACACACCTCTCACTCTTTGTGAGCCCATACTATAACCAAACCTATAAGATGTTAAATGGCAGCATTTTTTTTAAGGATCACTTCTGGAAATGTTTCTGTAAATAGGTTCAAGGAAAAAAAAAAAATCTTTCTCTGGCTCAAACAAGACTGAGTTACCAGAGTTTGCCCTCTTCAGTACAGTTGGCTGGGAGGTGGCAATTTCATTTCAAAATTGAACAGATAGTGACATTTATTTCCTTTCTGGAAACTCAACAAAACTTTTGGAGTCTTTTTCTCAAACCAGAATTGCAATAAATATGTGTATTTACATACTTTCATCTCACTCATTTGAAATAAACAAAATTCAGCTAATCCTGAACCTAAGACATTTTCCTCTCTAGAGCCTTGCTAAAACTAACCTGTCTTGGAAACAGTTCAGTTCTGACGAAAAACAGTTAGTTTGATAAAAATACAGTTAGCTGAAAGTTTTCCTACCACCTCTAGTATGGATCTCAGCAGTGCTCTAAAAGAAAGCTGCACAAATAAATGACATTTCAGTAACCAACCTTAAATCAGATTTTTTTCCCCCTGACATTTTATTTTCTATTAAACAAGTGTTCAATTTAATTTCAAATAGAATGTTAGAATTTTAATAAAAAAGGTTTTCTTCCCCCCCCCCAAAGAGACTCTTTCATGAATGTGGCCCCAGACAGAATTCCTCAGTGAATGAAGTGTATATCAATAAAATGTCCAGTGCTGTCTTTCAGAGATAATGCATAAAAGGAAAGAAGCAGGTAGAATTTTGTTAAATGCCTTTTTGTCAAGCTCAGATATTTCCAGTCGTCCTATGTTTTGATTTATATTTCACTTGTATTTTTATTATCTCCCCTGAGCCAACATCTTCTTGGATAAGTACTCTGAGATTCCAAATGGCTTTTGCAGCAGTTTGGAGTTTAAACATTGAATTAGAGAGGTTCTAGTGGAGGATGAAAAATTCCATACTATGAGCAAATGGGGAAAAAAACCAACAACCTTGCAGAATATTTGCAGTGTAGCTGTCTTGACTCTCTGTGGAGAATCATCTGGAGTAGTCTCCTTGCAAAGGGATCAGGTGCTCATCTGTTTCATTTTCAAACACTTTTTCCTTAAGGGCAGGTGCTATGTCAGACATATTCATGTCTAGATGACTGGATACCCCAGTCAGTAGCAACAAGCAACGCTCAGAAAGCTCTCAAGGCTGCCAGAGCAGAGCCAACACAAAGAGATATTCTTCAGTTGTACTTCAGCCTTGAGGCAGCAACTTCTGAAAACGCCTTACTAAAAATGGCATGAGAAATAACACTTGTAATCAAAGGGAGTTGTACCAAAGGAAATGCAAGGTTTTACAGGGGCTGAGCAAAAATGTAGATGTACAACCAAGCTCTCCGGCTGCGGATTGCTGGAACGTCTGATGGACGTGACTTTTTTAACATTTTATTTTGATGTAAGATGGTCTGCATACACTTCTTGGAAGTTCAGATTCAATACCGTTAAGCCAAAGGGTATCTTGGAAATATACAGCACTAGGGGTGGGAGCACAGACGTTCAGCATCATTCAAGATTGTGGAGAAAACCCCATCTTCTCCCCCGACATGAACCGACAAGGATTAAGCCTTGAGACTCAGGCATTTGAACACCAGCATCTGTTTCACTGCTGTGTTTCACCAGGTAATGTTAAATGGCAGCATTTTTTTTAAGGATCCCTTTTGGAAATTTTTTTTTAAAAAGGTTCAAGGAAAAAAAAAAATCTTTCTCTGGCTCAAACAAGACTGAGTTACCAGAGTTTGCCCTCTTCAGTACAGTTGGCTGGGAGGTGGCAATTTCATTTCAAAATTGAACAGTTAGTGACATTTATTTCCTTTCTGGAAACTCAACAAAACTTTTGGAGTCTTTTTCTCAAACCAGAATTGCAATAAATATGTGTATTTACATACTTTCATCTCACTCATTTGAAATAAACAAAATTCAGCTAATCCTGAACCTAAGACATTTTCCTCTCTAGAGCCTTGCTAAAACTAACCTGTCTTGGAAACAGTTCAGTTCTGACGAAAAACAGTTAGTTTGATAAAAATACAGTTAGCTGAAAGTTTTCCTACCACCTCTAGTATGGATCTCAGCAGTGCTCTAAAAGAAAGCTGCACAAATAAATGACATTTCAGTAACCAACCTTAAATCAGATTTTTTTCCCCCTGACATTTTATTTTCTATTAAACAAGTGTTCAATTTAATTTCAAATAGAATGTTAGAATTTTAATAAAAAAGGTTTTCTTCCCCCCCCCCAAAGAGACTCTTTCATGAATGTGGCCCCAGACAGAATTCCTCAGTGAATGAAGTGTATATCAATAAAATGTCCAGTGCTGTCTTTCAGAGATAATGCATAAAAGGAAAGAAGCAGGTAGAATTTTGTTAAATGCCTTTTTGTCAAGCTCAGATATTTCCAGTCGTCCTATGTTTTGATTTATATTTCACTTGTATTTTTATTATCTCCCCTGAGCCAACATCTTCTTGGATAAGTACTCTGAGATTCCAAATGGCTTTTGCAGCAGTTTGGAGTTTAAACATTGAATTAGAGAGGTTCTAGTGGAGGATGAAAAATTCCATACTATGAGCAAATGGGGAAAAAAACCAACAACCTTGCAGAATATTTGCAGTGTAGCTGTCTTGACTCTCTGTGGAGAATCATCTGGAGTAGTCTCCTTGCAAAGGGATCAGGTGCTCATCTGTTTCATTTTCAAACACTTTTTCCTTAAGGGCAGGTGCTATGTCAGACATATTCATGTCTAGATGACTGGATACCCCAGTCAGTAGCAACAAGCAACGCTCAGAAAGCTCTCAAGGCTGCCAGAGCAGAGCCAACACAAAGAGATATTCTTCAGTTGTACTTCAGCCTTGAGGCAGCAACTTCTGAAAACGCCTTACTAAAAATGGCATGAGAAATAACACTTGTAATCAAAGGGAGTTGTACCAAAGGAAATGCAAGGTTTTACAGGGGCTGAGCAAAAATGTAGATGTACAACCAAGCTCTCCGGCTGCGGATTGCTGGAACGTCTGATGGACGTGACTTTTTTAACATTTTATTTTGATGTAAGATGGTCTGCATACACTTCTTGGAAGTTCAGATTCAATACCGTTAAGCCAAAGGGTATCTTGGAAATATACAGCACTAGGGGTGGGAGCACAGACGTTCAGCATCATTCAAGATTGTGGAGAAAACCCCATCTTCTCCCCCGACATGAACCGACAAGGATTAAGCCTTGAGACTCAGGCATTTGAACACCAGCATCTGTTTCACTGCTGTGTTTCACCAGGTAGCTCTCCACTCATCACAGCATTATTTAAAACTGCTTGGTATTTCAGACCCAGGCAGCAGTTTAGACTATCCAAGTCCTTTCTTTTTTTGTGTGTGTGTCTGGAAGGTTGCCTGTGTGCACTTTCTGATCACACCACAGAACATGTTTTAACATGATTGTGTTAACGCAAAGATGCTTTGTTATTTCTTTATCTCCCTTAGGTACGCTTGAGATGTTCAGAACTTTGAGCAAATGATGGTCTTGTCCTGATAAAATACCTGCCTTCAGATCGAGATCAGTTGGGATTAGTCAAGCAGGGATAAATTTGCATGAAAAAGTTGCCATTGATTGAAAAAACGGAGGATTAGATTAAATTCGGAAAGCAGCTTCTATGAAATTGAAAGCTGCTTTTATTCTGATATTGAAGATAAAATCCAGCCTCCCCCTCACAGTTCACATGTTGCCCTCTGGAGCAAACAGAGGTCTGAGAGTTGTGGCTCTCCTCTCTTCCCTGCCTCTTCATGTCCCTTGCTCCCAAGAGGGTTTGTAGGAGTCACAAGTGAGCAGATCTGCAGGCCTGTGAGTGATTCCTACACAGCCGATGGAATTCTTGGTTGTCTTGTTTGGCAGTTTTCAATTAATCATCTTTGTACCCTGAGATCAATGCAAAGGCCTTTGTTAGGGCCAAGGAATTGAGCTGCTACTGGCTCAGTGCCCAGTACTGGAGTGACTCCCCTTTCATCCGCCAGGGAGGAAGCGCAAATCCATAGTCTGTTCTTTACCACACTGTGCTTCCTCTCTTGGTTAGTTGAGAGTAACATAAATCAAGAAAAAACCTTTCCAGTCTCTGCATCTGAGACACAGAGAGGACTCAAAATATCTCAGGTCACTTGGGAATATGTACAGTGATTCATAAGCAAGAATAGGAGATAGGAAGAGAAAAGACACTCAACTGCTACTTTGGACCAAGGCTGGATGGCTTTGGCATTAAAGACTCCTGTGTCTGGCCAGCTAAATTCTGCAAAACTGTTCTATAAAGAGCAGTTTTCAAAGCAGTGCTTGTTATTTCTGCTACCTAATTTGCACATTCAGCAGCACACTGGAGCTGTTATACTTCGGGCCCTGTATTTCTGCAAATGGCAGTCAGCTGCCTTCCAACTCTGCACATCTCTTCGCAGCTTGTTTATAAACCATTTGAAGGGGCTGACCTAATGCTCAAAAAATAAACCCTGGAAACATGTGGTGCCATAAAGCTACTGAGTTAAAACACTTACTGCATTTTTGTAGAAGAAATACAGCACCATGTTAGCAAGTCGGGAATAACACCAGTGGCCATGAACAAGCAAGAGCTTCTCCAAATGCCGGAACCTTGGGATTGCAAAGTCACTTGCCATCACCGCCTTGAAGGAAAGACAAGTTGGAATCATTATTCTAAAGCATCACCTTCAACACCAACAGTGAGTCTAGTCACCTTCTTCAACTCATACAGCCAATGGAAATGGTACTGATGAAGAATTGAAATCCATCAGGGTACATCTGAAATGCTACAGCGACTTGGAACACCTTGTGAGCCAACCCAGCAGCTTGGCAGAACATGCCAGGCATCCTGGTCCTCACCCAAAGGAGATGACAGCCCATGTTCCAGATGGTGACAAGCAGCAGCAAAAAGCAAGGGGTGGGAGAATGGCTGGCAGTTGCAGCTGGATGAGCATGGAGGCTCAGGGTCCACATGTGAACATGGTGGCTGTTACATCTTTCTCTGTAAAAACTACAGGGTAATTACAGGGTACTTACAGGGCAAAACGTATTTCCAGAGAAGAAAATAAGAAAAGCACCATTAAATGGCTGCATCATAATTACTGGACTTCAGAAGACAAAGCAATAAAAATAGTAGTTTTAATTAACATTTGCAATCCTGGCTTATAAAATTTACTCGGCTGCCCTGAGATCAGTGTGTGGAGGGTTTTTTTAATTTGTGTGTTTTCTGAAACTGTCTGTGAAAAAATATCGCAGTAGATGAGGCTCCTCTGTGACTGTGCAGACTGCCAAGTCACACTGACAAAATGAATCACCCAGTTTCTCTCTACTTCTGACTATAACTTAGGGTACTGTACATCTAGATGAGATCTTTTGGTGTCATCACAGTCATTTCATGATCCTCCACGCCATTAGGATCACACTAAGTTTTCATTTAATATCGTTTTACATTTCATTTTCTATTTTGGTGTCACCTTTCTTCTCACAGTCCAGCAAAAACATGAGGAAAGGTGAAAACCTCCAAAGGTGTTTTCCTCACACTCTGTATATTCTGGCTGTATTTTTAGATGAGATACATCTTTCCTTTTAATTTTTTCTAATTCCCTTTCTTGGTAGATCATCAAAAAGGGCTCAGTTTTCCCAAGAAGGTGCTTGGAGGAGCTATTAAAATAAACTCTAGAACAGTATGCAAGGGAAGTTGTAATACTGCATTGTAATTTAGCCAGTGTATGTATATAAGCACTGGGACATTTTTTAATAAGTTGATACATCCTGGGATTTCTCAGGTACTGAGATCCACTCCTCACACAGAACAGGCTGATTTCTCCTGCAGACGTGCAGCTGTCTTGCAGTTTGAGGAGAAGAGAGCTGTGCTATGCCTGCTTCCTTGTCGTCCTCCCCCCCATCTCAG
Organism: Chaetura pelagica; assembly: GCF_000747805.2. Lineage (NCBI taxonomy): Eukaryota > Metazoa > Chordata > Aves > Apodiformes > Apodidae > Chaetura > Chaetura pelagica. The sequence continues at coordinate 2,098,243 of NW_009951952.1, forward strand.
CCTATTCCACTGTCAAAACAAAACTGCCAGCTTCTTTTCACTTGTGATTCTAACATAGTACTTCACAATATATTGTGAGAAGTGCTTGTTTTTCTTCTTTTTTTTGGTTCTATTTTGATAACAGCGAGAAACGCAGCGAAGATGATGGTGTTATCCAATGACATTTGCATGTCTATTTCGTCTCAATACATCTCCTTGCTTTTCACATTTTTATTTTTCACATTTTACTCACAGGGAAGAAGTGATTCATGCTCCACACGCTTCCATAGGACGTGGAAAGAAAATAAATCAGAGAGTATTGCTGGTTTAGACATGCAAATGCTCAACGCCTTCTGAGTACCTGCGTGTGCAAGATCCTGGCAGTTGTTTACAGTAAAGAGGCCTGCATGGCTCCTCAGAACCTTGCAGGAAAGGAAGGGAATTATAAACAACTAGAAAGATTTTCCACCCTGCTGAGCTTTCATTTAGAAAAAAATCAAGCAGGTAGTTTAACAGGTTAATGAGCAAATAGCTTTCAGGTTTGAATGTATCATGAAAGCCAGGGGCATTAGAGGAGTGATGATTTTAAGTGTAGGAACTCAACTGAAAGTTGTAAAATGGGGAGAGGAGTAAAAAAAATATACTAGGAGCACTAGATGTCTGCTTTAGGGAAAACAGTGATCTGAATTAATACATTGACAGTAGGAGCTAATAAGTTCATAGGAGATGATAAGAACCAAGGTCTCTGAGGTAGACTTTTTTGAATTTACAGGCTTGGAGGGGACCCCACAAAATCAGTCTCCTCTGGGTTCTCTCGAGCCAGGACTGCCTGCAGAGTGATCCTGCAGAAATAACACAAAGCTCCTGGAACCTAGTGAAGGCTGTGGAACTACAAAGACACTTGGTATCAGCTTCATCTACAACTTCCATTTCTCCTGCCCTCTCCAGCCATCACAGTCACACTCACAGGGCCTGTGGCTGGGGTGCCACATGCACAATGAGTATCTGAATATTTCTGTGGCAGCTTCTTTCCAGTCTAACTTACAGCTGCTAACACATTTGGAAAGGCATTTTTAATGGATTGAAGGCCTGAAATCTGTTTGTTTGAATAATATTGATAGACACCCACTTGCCCTGGCTATTACATGGACTGAATACACTGGGTGATTACATGAAGGAAAAGTGTAATAGCTCTGCTGGATCAAGCTGAAGCCCATCTTCCCTAGTATCCAGGCACCAACAATGGCCAAGTGAGGATGCCTTTGGAAGAGTAATAATAATAATAAGCAAGAAAAACATCTACTGACTTTTCTACAGAGTACTCTCCTAGCTTCTGGCGACCTACAGGTCAGAAAATGCACAGAGTTGACATCCAAGTTCATAGCTCAGGTAAATTTTTGTTTCATAAAAGTGTGTGTTGACCCAATTAAATTACAGCATTCATGAAATTCCGTGGAATAAAATTCTACAGCCAACTTGTGCACTGTGTGAAGGATGACTTCCATTTTAAGCAAAATATCCAGCCAGTGTTGCAAAAAATGCAATGAGGGTCAGAGAACCACCCACTGGTAGCTAAGCTAAGGAGCATGTTCATCTGCCTAGGTCCTCAGGATGGAAATACTTCCCATGTTCTCCGAAGAATTCTTTGTCATGTACTCAGCAACTCTGTTTTCTCATGCAATCAGGTCTGCACCCAGCCCAAATACAAGGTAGGTTGTGGAAATGAGGTGTCTTCCTCATTCTCTGTGTTTTACTGCCACGTCTGGTGCCAACAAGGCAACTGAACCACACTGGCAGGTGAGGAGGCAGAGGTAACTGGTAATACAGTAGGGAACACATCCTGTACACACACATCCTCTCTTCTTGGGTCTGGAGAAGTACCTCTAATACAATGCCAAATACAGTAATCACAGGCTGAACACATCCAAAAGACTACAGGGCAAGTTTCCTTACCTTGCCATTCCCTGTGGCAGGAAATGTGGAGAAAACCAAGACTTGGAACAGTGTGCGGGGAGCAGTGGTTCTGCAAAGGGCTGCAATTTTCTCTTTCATCACTGTTCTGCTGTCTGAACAAGCTGTGTGAGCGAGATGTGTGGGTGGCTGGGCTGGGGGTCACCACCACACTATGCAAATAAGCTGCATCATCTGGATGTGCTTGTGCAGCCTCTCCACAGGATAAGTGTACCAAGCAATGCAGGAGAGAGGAGAGTAAAAGCCAGAATAAACCTTTATTTCCTAAATAATGCATAGCTGGGCTTTTCTCCCTCCTTTGAATCAGTATTTAATAAATGATTTCTAAGCTTAGAGGAATCTGATAAGGTGAATTTGCTGAGAAGGTAGCATGTTTAAGTTCACCACAGATCTGAGAACAAACACCAGCTCAAACTCAAGCTGAAAGTATCCTTACAGTGTGCTGCTGGTACTCCTAAGCACAACTTGTCACTTCTCCTTTATTTGTGCTGGCTATCCTAAAGCAGTTTGGTCAAGCTGACTTATGGGCAGTGCCTATTTCACCCTTTCATGGAAGTGCTTTTCAGTGAGTAAGCAACATTACCTGCATGCCTTCTTGACCAGAGATCCCCACGCCAACATCTGCCACTTGGATCATGCTGACATCATTAGCACCATCACCTAAAAATCACAATATACATTTTTGTTGTCACTAGTAGATCAGGAACAATTAGCAGCAGCAAAGCAAAGGAAAAGCAATCGTTACTGAGTGTTGGGTGGGCATAGTAAGGGAGATGTGGGTCAGGAAAGGACCCATCTTTGGAATATAAGGTTCAAAGCTTGGCAAAACTGATCTTTGTACACTTCTTGTAATAGAAAAGTAAAAATAAAACATGCCTTTTTAGTAAGATTTAAAATTCAAGTATTGAGCCTAACCTGCATAAATACTAAACCACTGATAGGCTGAGAATGAGGTTCCCAATACTTCTGCTTCCTTATAAACTGTGCCTGCAATCAGGTATGACTAAGAATGAAATGCAGAAGGTGGCCTAAAGCCAATGAGAATGCCTAAACAGTAAAAATACAATAAAGATTAAAAGTAGGTGATTTTTTTACTTGGATTGACCAGGTGGTGATCTTTAATACACCCATTACAGGTAGATTTAACTACATTGGTTGCACAGTCACTCTCCCTTGCTCTGCTTTCCTATCATGATACCACAAGTGACAGGTGCCACAGAACAGGTAACAGAAGGGAACATCTATCTAGCTCTTAACCTCTTAAATTTACAGCCAGTGTGCTAGTAGAAAATGAAACTGTATTAGGTAACCATAAGAAACTTCAGTGGCTGAGGCACACATTCACATCTCACCCCAGTTTCCCTGCTGTTGGTACATGTAAGAGTGGCATCTGCTCACCTGACAAAGCTGTGTGATGTATCTTTGTGACTGTGCAACACCACCCCAAGTCACCTTATGCTGGTGGAAAGAGAGAGTGTATACAGCTCAGCTTTTTAAGCTACAACAGATGCTTAAGTTCAACTCACAGGCTCAAGATGCTCAGAAAAAATGAAAACACAAGCTGCCCAGCCTCCACCAGTGTTTTTAAGCATTCTGGATAATTCAAGCTAACCAGCCAGACATTTTTGACAACATATGCTAATGATTATGTCCACAGTCAGCCAGCCAAAGATATAAATTCAGTATGAGAAAGGCATATTTGAGCTAGATACAATACAGTGAGCATGAGGACTATAATGAGCACACACTTGGTGATGCAGATATCACAGGAGTCTGGCAATTATTATCTGTACTTAGGGTTTCTCATGGGTAGGTCTAAACCATGTGTTGCTGCTTTGATTAACCAAGACAGGTAGATGAAAGCTGGTGTGTGACAATATATGCTCCAATTATACCTTGTAATGCATCGAGAGCCTAAACTTTAGATAGTGAAAGAACTGGTTGACTTTTCTTATGTCAAAATCATGGAGACATGGAAAATTCTGCCAGATTTAAAACTGAGTAACTGACAAAATCTCTCCTTTGCCAGCTAAGTAATTAGCTGGGAAGAAGCGTAAGCTCTGGCATGATGCCAACTGCAAATCTGTTCTCTATATTGACAAGACCAATTCACACTCTGTGCTGTAAGTCCCACTTGTGATGGAAAATGCAGAACGCTGAGTTTAAACATGAGCACCACTTTGGTTTTTGTAATACAGTGATTGCAAAACACTGCTCTGCACAACCCAGTTCTTCACCCTGGGTCCCAATTAGCTAGCTTCTGTAGGAAGAAAACCCAACTACTACTCCAGGGTTCTATCTTGGGTTTGAATAAATATGTCAGAGTAAATATGTTAAGAGTTGTCAGACAAAGTTTCAGACAAAACCGAAAAGCTATTTGAGCTGTGAGGCAGCTGGAAGGGTCCTGCTGCAAGTCAAAACCTCAAAAATCTCAAAACACAGCATATGTCAAGGCAGGCTAGTTTAAACTCAGATACTTACCTATTGCCAAGGTCATTGCTTTGAGTTTGTCTCTGACCAGTTTCACTACCATACTCTTTTGGAGCGGGGTAGAGCGGCAACAAAGCACCGAGCGGCATCGCCTGGCGAGTGCAAGAAACTTATCTTCTAGTGTGGGTTCCAGAGCATAAGCTAGAGTCCTTCCATCAATCACTAGGCCCAAGCTGGAAAGCACAGAGGAAGAGGGTGGATAGAGAGGGGTGAACCCAACAGTCATGTTTCCAGTAGCTTCGTCTATTGTGCTGTTGGAAAACTTAGACTCTACGCATTGCAGGCACTGCTCCAGCAACACAGCACATGTCTCCTGAAAAAAAATTCAAAATAAACATGCTTTAGAGAAAGGAACAGGTATTCAAACATTTGTGTTTGCTGTAATTTCAGGCATAAGGAATATGGAGAATGCGTGATATTTGCAGCACTGTTCAAGTTTTAATTCCTAATAATCTTCCTTTCTATTTGTTCTAAACTCACTTAATTGTTCCAGAAGATATGTCAGCATCGAGGACTCGAAAGGCTTAAAACCTAATTCCTGTTTAACATGCAGTATTAGATGGTAAACTAATTTCTTTTAGCTCCTTCTCAGAATAACAGTGCTAGGAGATACAATCAGTACCAGTACCAAGTTAAGTCTGGTGCTGAACACCACGTATACGCCTACAACTCAGATCAAAGTGTTATGCATCATTGTAGGCCAATTAAAGGTTATTTAAGCTGAATTCTCTCTTAGCTGTACTCATCTAAAAGATGTTATTGAGAACATATGAACATTTAAAATGAAATGCTATTGGTCTTACAGCAAACTACGACAAAAAAAGAAGAGAAATCATGGAAGATCAATTTACCAGTTCAGTTGATACACTCAAGAAGGGAAAATGCTGTTATCTTTTCTTCCTTTTCGAAAGGAACTGGAGCTGGATGCTGCTGGCCTACCTCTCCTCTGCTGATCTGAAGTCCAGTTTTATCAACCCATTAAAGGACTACAGCACTAGCAGTCTGGTTCCTTGTATGTTAGACCGTATCAGTAAACTCTTTGTGACTGTCTGCTTGCAACAAGTTGAGCACAGGAAAGACGAGTAATTCAGAAGAATGAGAAAAGGTCTGTTAGGAAGCAAGGCACTGCTGCAGGTGTGGACTTCTGCCTCAGTGTTAGCATAAAAATTTAAGCATTGCTTCGATCTCCAGAGAAAAAGCCACCTGAGAAAACATGAATGACTTGAGTTATCTAAATACTGCATCTCAGTGGTGTAAAATAAAGCACAAATTCTCAATGGGGTAATCAGTTGTTTTCTTCCTCAACACATGTTTAATAACAGGTTGCTTTTTGGAGACCTGTTAGTGCCAATAAGCAAAACCAGGGATGTTTTGAAAATGCATAACAAGGGCAGGCATTGATGCTGGGATGGTGTATTTTCATTCATGGTGGAGCCAGCTACACGCAAGATGTTGATGATACATGACACTATGATGTAGGAGCATGATTCACTGAAAAGTATTCAAAAAACAAGGCACGTCCTACCTGAAAAGCGCGAATGAAGCAGGAAAAGAAGAACAAACAAAAAAAACAAAGGAGGGAAAGGAAAAAAACAGCCATCAAACTTTAAATTGTACAAGTTGAAAATAAGGCAAAGCCAGCTCGTAAGTAAACTTGTGTATTGGATCTGCTTACTGGTGATTCAGCATTCAAAGTGATGATTTCTTCATCGTGGTCCAGTAGCTTGCAGGCATATGCAATATTAACAGCTGTTTCTTGCTTGTCTCCAGTCAGAACCCAAATCTGCAGCCCTGCTCTGCGCAGGTTTGCAATGGTTTCTGGAACACCATCCTGCAAACGGTCTTCGATGCCAGTTGCACCTAAGCCCAGAGAAAAAGCAAAATATTCCACATGAAATGAGCACTTCAGGTCCACGTCAAATTGTAAGTTTTGATTTAAAAAAAAAAACCCAAACAAACAGCAGTCGCTTTTCTTGGGAAATAGCTGAACTACCAAAGACTGCAAGATTTGGGCAGCTTTTTTTGGGGGGGGGGATATCAAGAGGACAGAAAGTAGGCTGGGGTAAGTATCTGCATGAACAGCCAAAAATAAATCCAGAATTCAAAATTCAAAAGCAATCTGATGCCACTTCTAGGCATCAGACATTCACAAGGTTGATGTTCCTTTGTTCTCTTCATCGTTATCTTCATCGTTTCTTCTGAATGTTCCTAAAGAAGATATTGTTGCTTCTAGGATGTAGTTTCAGTTCTTTCTTCCTCAACTAGGAGAGGCTGGGCCACTAGAGATTTTTCCTTTTTCAAGGGGAATGACAGCAGAATTGCAGCTTGGCAACAGCTCATTAGGCTACAGAGATAAACCTTTTCCTGCCTTGTTGCTGCTCTTTGCTCTTCCAGAAAAACACCGACTGCCAAATGAGATACAGCAGAGAACATATCAGAGATTTGTTCACCATTATGTGAAAACAAAATGTGGCTTTTCCATGCTTTCAATGTATCTTTCTACCTGTTTATGTATGAGACTGAGTATCTTTCCCATGCTTTCGTACATGGAGAGAAAGAAGACTTTCAAGCATGACCAAGTTCAGTGTTACCACTGATCAGTGGTCAGTGCTCCACTGAGTTTCAGAGCTGCTTCAGCGTGAGGAAATGTAACTCTCACTGCTAGAGAATAGGAAGTAACAAACATGTACATTAAATGGAAAAACAGGGGAAGCAAAGCAGACTTTTCTTAGCTATTTGTTATTCCTACGGTTACTCCTTCAAAAGAAACATTTTATCAAGGTAAGTCCACATGACGTCTGAGCACCAGCAAGTCTGAGCACCAGTCATGTACCTGGAAACTCCTTCCCAGGGTAATGTTGGGAGAGCCATTATTATCCAAACAGTGCATAAAATAAAAGAAATTCCTTCTCCAAACTCACTTTTTTTATTCCCACAACTTAACCATAATTATTGCTAGGTACAAACCACAGTATGAGGTTCTTGGCAAATGACTGTACTTCTGGCTAGAGCTCACTTCTTGGTTTGGCAGTTCAATTGCACTTCCCCCCCTCCTTTTTTTTTTCATTCTCTGAGTGCAGCCAGAGACACTAGACAAAACCATGGTGGGATCTCCCTGATTAATGTGGTCTGAATTAGCCACCTCATGCTCCCCTTTAAGTGAGAGGAGAGAAACAGACACTTTAAGGGCCTGATTCATCTAATCCTAAAGTGGGTATCTAAGGCAGAGCAAATGAACTGCACTTCTTTTCCTTTTTTTTTTTTCTGGTCTCTCCATGGGCTACATGGAGAGCCTTAGAGATCTGTAGTAGACATACCAGAAGTTGGATAAAGTGGATCTCATCTCAAAGAGGCAAGGATGTTGAAAATTAGTGAAGTTTGTTATCTCCAACAGTGTCATGGCTGTCCCAGCATCTTTGCCAGAGAAAGCAGTTGGGTGCTTGGAGTAATAGTGGATATAGAGACATTTCAGGGCTCAGTGCTTTCCACATCTCAACCGAGCAAAGGAAGAGTATGGCTTTGGCCTTGGTATACATTTTACATACCTTGATTTCAACTGCATCATTATGAAGGACTGCAATCCTCCTGACAGAAAGCACAGGCCCCAGGCGTGTGCTGAACCTCAAGCACATCAGAGTTGATGCCCCTCACAAGTGCAGTTTGTGAGCTTTGGATTAGTGAGGGTCTCTGGTGCCACCAGAGTCGTGGAAGTCTCTGCCATGTTTAAGTGGCACTAAGCAAATGAAACCCCACAGACAGGTTGGGCAAAGTCCTACTCCTGTTTAGAGCAGCAATTCCCATTTATGATATTGTGTCCAACTCACCTCTGTTGTTAGGTGAGTTTGTATCACCTAGTATCTATTTGTATCACCTTTGTATCACCTCCACTCTGTTCACTAGTGATAAAAAGATGTCAGGAACAGGGAAAACAGGGTAGGCCTGCTCTGCTCATTATATTCCATTCCTTTGTGGTGCTGCACATGACAGCCACGACAAAGGCAAAAAGAAGCCAATTTCTGTCCTGTCAGAAGCCATTTAAGGGAAAGAATGGATTTCATAGCCAAGCTTTCAGCATGTTTAACACATTTTAATTTCATGTCCAGCTCTCATTTCATTACCTAGCAGATGCAGGTTCTTCTCTATCCGCAGCGCTGACTGAAACAGAAGTTCTTCACGGTTTTCAACAGAGGATTCTGCTTCTAAATGACTTTTTAACCAACAGGCATACTCTTCCTTGCTGAGAACCTATCAAAAAGAATATGTGAGGGCACAGTCAACGTGATGCAGACCCGTTTGTACTTTATTGAATAGAATGAAAAAGAAGTTATGGATCAAGAGTAACAAATGAATAAATGCCTTCACTAATTTTTGTCAAGACTCTCCTTGAAGACCAACGAAGAGTCTGCATCGACTTACTCTTTTTGCAATACAGAGGGTCCTCAGCCCATCTCCAGCATACAGATTAAGGTAATTCTGTGTTTTGCTTTGGATTTTTTTTTGATGTTTGCCCCGAGGGTCATCTAGATAAGAATCAAAAAAGACATCATTGATTGAAAAATAACAGCAGCTGAATTGCCTCAGAGAATAACAACTTGTCTGCAGTACTGCTGTACTGGCACTTTATAGCTGATACTTTTAAAGAGTTGTTGATGTCTCCTGGGAAACTCATGTAAACATTCCTTTTAGAAAAAAAAAATCTTGTCTTTTTGTTCTGTCTTTCCTGTCTTCTCTCTTCCAAAGTCTCTATGGATGTATGTTAGAAAGACCTTCTTTTTTTTTACTACTTAAGTATTTGTTTGGCCTGAATACTTTAAGAAATCATTACAACCTTCACAGCACACAATAGTGTCAGAAAGAGAAGTATGATTTCAAATACACTACTAGCAAATGTTCTCCACATCTCATCACGTGCAGAAAAATTACACTTACTTAAAAATAGGACTTCATATTCCACTAAGGATAGTACCTCAAAAGAACCAGAAATTATGCTTTGTTTTGTATATCTAAGTGTAAGAAGGTACTGCAGTTACTGATACTACCTATTAACCTAAGTCAATGCAAAAAGTCCTGGGTATGACTGTGATTACACATAAAAGATAATTCACACTTGAGGAAACCTCCCAACTAGCTTCTACCTTGAATGTACATTCATACCCAACCTGATCTTGCTATGAGTGATCATTTATATATATGGCTATCTGCCTGTCTTTAAACTTAGCATTCAGCACTTTTGTTTGTATACAGCAGCACACTGTCCAACCCAGCAATCTGAGTCTTCAGCATAAACATGTACAAGGATCAATGTTGTAGGAAGGAAGGAGCTGGGAGCTTGGAATCCCAATATTGTGGTTTTTGTCTTGTTATCTCATCCATGTATAGCACATTTTACTCACTGTATGGCTGTCTTCTCACCTTAAAGACTGTCCAGTCTTCTCTAGGTCAGTAAAGCTGGAAGTATACATACCCAGCTGTTCCTAAGGGACATATTTTTGGTATTTCAAGCATTCCTTCATTTTAGTTCTACCTCTGATTAAGGTCACATGGCGAATACTGGTAGGAATATCCTGGTGGGCCTGCCCATCTATCTATTGATGCTGCCTATGCTATCACTATAGACTCTCTCAAGGCACCAATGCAGCTATATTATTCCAGAAGAACATCCCTACAAATATTATTTGCAACTGGAAAGCCTCTTCTTACGCTATAGCTGGTGACTCCAACACACACACAGCCAGGTTCTTTCAGAAGCTATGAAACCAGCTCACAACTAGATTCAGCTGCAACATAAAGTGGAAAGTGTGCATACACTAAACTGGCAAACTAACACATTTTCTCTCAGCTTCTTTTCTATTTGTACACAAGATCCCTTTTGACATTTGTGACTTAGCTGTGTGATATAAGAATTTTTTCTCTGGGGGAAGTACTGCAGGAAATCTGAGGTTTTTGTAAGACACAACTATTTTAGAGAGAAATGCCATATTTCTTGCATATCCCACCCAAAATTGTCTTATGGGAGTGGCTACTTCAGTCACTCACTGATTTCAAATGATGCAAACTTGAACAGGTGCTTAAATGCACCAAAAGTAATTTCTATCACTTTAAGTCTTGTTAATGACTTCAGATCTCTCTGAGCACCACAGGCACTAATGCAGTGATCACAATGTCAAATTCTTTACCATCTTCAGTGAACAACAGGATTTCTCCACAAGTAGAGATGTGCACACCATTCCCCATGTGAATTCTCAATTCCAGCATGGAAGACTGCACCTCTCTTCTCCACCAACGTATCAGTGAGAGCTAAACCCCTTTCAGCTCTTCATGTGCTTTATCAGTCCTACCCTGAGCTGCATCTTATACTCAGAAGTTCAAAGGAGGGAAGGAATCTCTTGCAGACAAAAGCCAGTTGTCGAAATTCTTTTTTTTTGTTGGGATGCAGTGTCTATGCTGATCAGTGTGACCACAAGCACCATGGGAGTGAAAACCACCACATAAGTCTTCTCCAGAAGAATGACAGAGCTAGTGGTGGTCTGCTTGCTTCATTTCCTTCCATAATCACAAGCTGCAGAAAGCCAACCCAGCTTTTGTTTTCTCAATGACTTATGCTCACAGTTCCTGTGTGAGTTGGTTATTGACTCAAACAGTAACTTTCTTATTTATGAACATGGTGACTCTTGAGATAAAGGAAAAACAATACACTCTTGGAAACAATTTCAAGGCTTTTGGAAATAACTGTATGCTACCAGAAAATGTCAAGTTTCACAGTCTCAACTAGATATACAGGCAGAAAAAAACTGAATTAATTCAGAAACTTGTAAAGTCTTGAAGCTTATGGTGATTTCTGATTTTCTGTAAGACACAACCAAAGCTACAACATAATACGTTTGCTTCTGGTTGTTTCTCATGTCATATTTTAAAATCTTGTGTCTGATAGGACACAGTCAGACAACGTGATGTTAAGAGTTGGGAGGTCAGGGACATGGTCTTGGTCTTTCAGTCTATGAGTGTAAGTACCACAATGTGTCCAGATCCACACTTTACTGATGTACAATTTACACGCCCCTGAGGCACTAAGAGAGTAAAGAGTGAGCACTGGGGTTAGCTATCATGTCAATTCACTTATTGGATAATTCATTGAGATGATAAGTGCCTGAATTCTTGTGACATTACATCTTCTGTCACATTCACGTTCCACCATCACCGATGGGATGAAACCACAGACAGATCCTGCAATGTAGATAACAGCCAGAGCATAAATCTTCTTGAGGTTCCCTCTACCTGAAGAATGCCTCCCTGTAACAGGAAAAAGGTGCTCTTCCCTCAGGAACTGACAACATATTCACAGACATGAGGATACTGCAGGCAGAGATGGCAAATGCAGTTCCAGGAGTGAAGCTGCTCAAGAAAAATGTCAAAATGTTTTTCAGACAGATCCACTGGAATGTACAGAGTTCCTGAAGACAGTAGTGGTTTAGGGGGCTAGAAAATGAGGGTAACTGTTGATGAGGTTCTAGTGGCTGAACTTTACCTTGCTTGCAAAAGCAAAATATACTAAAACTCATAGTTCAATTTGGGCTAAAAAAATTAAAAATCTAAGGGCACAAAGTGTCCTGGTTTGAGCCAGGGTGAAGCCAATTTTTCTTTTTACTGATTTTTTTTTCCTTCAGTAAGCTTTCTTTTAACAATCAACAGTGTGTTCTGCTAGGCTGATAAGACAGAGGAATGTTTTTCTAACTACTGAGGCTTCAAGGCCGCACCTGCACTCTGCCGGCTCAGACACTGTGGGGAGATCTGTGACCCCCCGTAGGAGGCTGAGTTAGACAGACAGCAAAATTGGCCAAAGATATTCCATTCCATATATCTACGTAAGCTCA
>NW_009951952.1:2111537-2131104 GCF_000747805.2 Chaetura pelagica
ATTTCAATCCAGCCAAGTCTCTCTCTCTTTTTCTCTCTCTCCTTCCCTACCTGGGTGGAGGGGGGAAGGGATCAAGAGCATTGTTGTTGGACCTGAGTCAAACTGTGACACAAAGTCACATCCAATTTGCCTGTAAAGATGCTGCAATTTGCTACAGAACCTGCTCACTGCCAGCACTGATCTTCAGGAACTTGGGCAATGTCACTGCTTGGTTCCTAACTGGCCTTGTTGGTTTTAACCAGGTGGGTCCTAGGTTTGCCTGAAAATTTCTTGATCCATCAAGTGTACTGTGAACACATGGTGACAAAATATTTGAGACTTGGCATAAAATAATATTTTGTTTTAATGCTCAGTTCTCATTCTGAGAACTCATTTCCAAACATTATTTTCTAGGTATGTTATTAGAAATTCTCAGCACTACTAATTCTCTGTTAGTACTTTGGAGGGAAATAGTTTCTACAGATGCTCTATGTACTTTCTGTGATATCAGATCTTTACTAAAAAATTATTCATGAGTACTTTGTCGTTAGTCAAGGACAAGTTGTTCTTAATTTTTTTGGCTCAGCTTTGATTTATATGGCTATAAACAGAAAATTAATGCCAACGTTTTTCTGTATTTCATTAAACCAAAATTACACAGTATAAGCCTTTCACAATTGTTTACTCCAACTAATGTCAAAGTAACCACAAAGTCAATGCACATAGGAAGTACCTCTAGCACTTTCAGGCTCTGTCCATTCATACTGGGGTAACTTTGAATACTGGATGAAATTCAGTGTTGAAAATACAGTAAATTAGATGCAAACTGAGTCATGTAAACCAAAACCCATGTGTCTCCTCTAAAAAGCTCACAGGGTTCTTAGTGAATCCAACCAATGACAATTAACAGCTATTTAAAGTTGTCTTTGTTTCATGTGACATCTGGGTGGAAGAGAAATACTCCATGCTTTAGGAAAGTACTCCATGTTCACAGCTACCCAGCTATCCCTGCTAGTCAACTACATATTTGAAACCAAGACTTCTCATCTGAACAGCATCTCTCTTCTTCTTTGCCACAACCTTTCTGTTTGAGTGGTTAATTGGTTCACAGTGCCTTTTAGTGTCACAGTTAAAATAGCATAAACTCTTTGATTTAAGCAAACGTAATGCAGCAAAAGGAAGTAAAGCTTCACAATGAAAAGGAGAGGGGAGCTGCAATAGGAAGTGCTGGGGTTCATATAAAATACTCAACTAGCCATGCACTGCCAGGCAGGTTTTTCTGAAGAAATATAAATTGCTTTGGCAGAGCTTAAAGAAATTCCTTCAGAATAAAGTTTGCTAGCAGAAGATTTTGTGCAAAAATTAATGTAAACCACCCTTGTAAGGTAAGGAACCAGTAACTTGTTACAGAAAATTTGCTGTCATATCAAAGTACTATAAAAGAGGAGATGTGGCTGCCATTATTGACAACAAAAGTAGGCAGGTCTGTTTCCTAGAGAAGGCAGGATGATGAGTTTTTCAGCAGTTAACCAGAACCACCTCCCTCCCACAAAGGTAAGAAAGAGGTGTACCTGAAGAGCAGGGCAGAAGAAGATCCATAATAACTGAATCTGCTCCTTTAGTGTAAACATTGATTTCATCTGTGAGAGGATGTCTGACCACCACTGACATCCTCTTCCTGACAGAATCGAAGCCCAACGTATGTAATACTTCAAAGCTTAAGGTTCCCAGGTGAGGTAGCTCCACTGATACCTGGTCAGACAGCCTTCCAACCAGAGAACAGTTATATGCCCTTGCTGCATAGACTAGAGCAGCTTCATCTGGACTCTCTGCTTCATAACGGAGTTCTCCTTCCTCAGGCCCGCTCCTCCCAGTTGCCCGGCCTTGCTGGGAGCTGTAGCTGTTGTTGTTCATCTGTGCAGAGTATGCCAGCTTCTCTTCCAGTTTTAAGAAAGTGCTGTCTGTGGACGTAGATGAAAGCACACTGAAGCCAAACCTCTGCATGGATTTGCTTGTGGCTAGACTAGAGGAACTGCTGCTGTTCGATCCAGAGGTCAAGCGGCTCGGCGTGAACCTTCGGATGAAGTCTTCTATGGTTTTTACTGGAGATTTTAGTTCAAATCGATCTCTAACCTTGAGGAGTGAAAAAAAAAACACACCAAAAAACGAATGAACGAAAAGAGAAGAAAAGCTGTACAAGAATTCTGACACCAATCTTCAGTCAAAGCAGCTCCAAGTAAAAGTAATGCCATTTGTACCAGGAGAAAGGAAAGTAAAAGGACAAAACCTGACTTGACAGCAAAAAAACTTACTAGAACTTCAGAACTGTGCCTCTGTTTGAAAGCAGGTATGTTTGTATTAAAACCATTTTTTTCTTCTTTTGCCTCCTTAGATATGGCTAATGCATCAACATTTTGGATGAATAGAAATCATTGGCATTCTTTGTGCATAGTCAGTCGAGGTAGTAAAAAAGAAAAACAAGTTAATGAAAGAGTTTTCTGTTGAGAAGTGGTGGTATCAGGAAAGTTTTATGAGACTGTGCCAAAGTTGACAACATTCTCAATAGGAATATGTTGAAATAAATAATTTCCTGTCTTCTCTTTCATCACCAAAGCATTTTGCATCAGTTTTATCACCTATTGCCATTTACTGAAATATCTTTTACAGACAGAATGTTATTAAAAGGAATAGCATATTCATATTAATAAATATAAAATAATTGTCTAACAGTCTAGCAGTCCTGAAACAGCAGAACTGAGCATTCTCCAAATGTTTCCCTGGCAAAAACCCATGTCATTTTGCAGACTAGTTTACTTTTTATTCCAATCTGGAACAGAAACAACTCTCAGAATTTTCTCCAGAATGGAAATTCCAGCTGCTGGCTACACTCAATACTACATTCCATTCTATTTTTCTCTTACAGATCATTTTGGGATTGCATTTTTGAAATTCTCATTCATCAATGACAATGGTTTAGGTGGATTTGAGCAGTAACGATCATTATTTCTCCTAATAAGCTTAAGATGCATCTTTTACATCAATTGAATATTTTAAGTCATGTTTTTTTCAGTACTTCCTCTTTTTAAAATTTAAAAAAAATGTCTTGGCCTTTTCTTAATTTAATCCATCCATACAAAGTATTCACAGTCAGATAATATTCTTTTCTGCAGAGTCTTCCACATTTATTAGTTGGTGTCCACACACAGTTCCACACATATTTACATTTATTAAATGACTAAGTTACAAGAAATTGAGAAAGTTTCAAAAGTATCTTGAAATTGCTGATGAAAGCTTATTTTACCTTGAAGGTAAGTGAAATAGCTGACATACTCCTCTTAACTAATGCTTAAAGTAACCTGCTTCATCACATAATGGATCTAAGAATTGTTTCCTAACTAGTTCTAGTTGTTCCCCAAAAGAACAGGACGTTTTAATTTCCCCAATTTACAAGATAAATTAGTATCAATGCAAGAGAGTCTTAAGCTCTGTTTTGCTGATTCTTTAACCCACCTTCTGTCGGGGCTGATTTGGTGCAGTCACTACAACTGTATTACATATAGTCAAAGCAATGAAGAAGTCAAAAATGTCACACAGTTCTGGACTCAGATGGCATAAAGGCTGTTCGTGGCTCCTCATGACCTCCAGGTGCTTTGCACATTCATTCACCTTTTCTAACAACCTTGGGTCAGGTGTGATGTCCTTCTCCTAGTAAGAAACAGCAGTGATTATATCTGTGATCATACACATTTCCAAAGCAGCAACAAGCAATATAAGCATTCAAAGCAGCGTCACTATAAAGAGTTTTATGGTACCCTCACACCACAGAGTGCAGGTGGAGAGGAGTGTAAGACACCCATTCTAGACAATAAACAGTTAAAAATGAGCCTACCAATAGGAATTAGTATGTGAGAAACTGTGTTAATCAACTTTTTCACCACAGATAACTACAGTGGCAATATTCATCTACTTTGGGAGTAGTGGATAAGAGTTACATACTGATACTGCTCCCTCTCCCCTACCTAACTCGAAATATTTATTACCTATTACTAAAGGATGGCACAATTCAGAGTCTGAAAGAGGGGAAAAAATTAGACCACAATGACATTCAAAGCTTGGTCTTCTATCAGTACAATAAAATTAAGCCATATGGGATTGTTTGTTAGCTAACAACAACTATCCACACATTTGAAAGCAATTCATGTGGCTTTTTACACCGAAACACAGAGCACATTCCACTCTATTTCATCAGCACTTCCCACTTATTTAATCTGTTTCTTGTCAGAGCAAACCCCGGTATTTTTTGAGAGGATGGATGGAAGGATATAAAAGATTAGAAGATACACCAATCTAAAGTTCTTCTTTCAGTAGAATTTTATCTGCTGATGCTCAGGAGCTGATGAATCTGAGCCACCACAGAACCCTATGTGTAAAAACTGCAGCTCGGAGTTGCACTGTACTTGGAATTGCAGTTTGTTTTAAGGGTGAATTTGTGTCAACATGCAAAATCCCTAGACAAGACTTGGCTTCTCTGCTTTTATTAGCATTCAGTTCATCTAAAAATTCCCCAGAATTACAATAGTATGAAATAAGAAAAAAAAAAAAAAAAAGCAAAGTTGTAAGGATATTAATTCACCAATGTTTTCAAATGGAGTTTTGGGGTTTAAAAAAAAATGCAACACGTGCAATCCACTGATAACCCTGGACTACACAAAAAATGATGCTATGGTGTATGTCAGCCCTGTCTAATAATTGGAATACCCAGGATCCAGCCCAGTACTTGTTAGTTTTAAAATCCTCTGATGAAAGACAAATGACGAGGCATATGCAGAGCAGTTAGAATCCTTGTCTGCAAACATTATGCTACTCTCAGCTTATGTAGATAAAAGCAAGGTATACATTTTCTTTTCAAAATCAAGGTATAACTAAAACAAAGGTTTAGCTTGTTCCCACAGAGATGGGTATTTAGATAAGATCTATGCCAACACTTGATTGTTTTTGTACAAACAGCTGTGATTACAGATGCAAAAATGGCAAGATGAAGTCTGTCAGAGGTACACAATGTGCTACAGATTTCTTCACCTTTCCCTTTCCAGGACATTGTTCTATTACAAGATGCAAGACACTGTGCATTAAGTTCTCATGACTTACCATGGGGCTACTGAAGGCAGTGTGCTTTGAGAGTATGCTTGCTCTTTTTGCTTCAGCTCTGCTACCCGTGCGCCGGTGGGTTTTGGTGCTCTGGCTTCTGTGGATGACTTTGATGCTCTGATGGCTGCAGATACTACCACGCTGGGAGAGAGTTCCTCCTTTTGGGGCTGCCTCTTCTTCCTCAGAATCAGGTTCCTGGTACATCGCTAAGCGTTTGGCTATCAGTAAAAACACAGAGGGAGAAATGTTGTGTATGCTGAACATGACTGACAAAGAGAGGTCTTCACTTGCAGTCTGGGAAAGAAACACAGTGACTTTGTTCAAGTGATCTGGTTTTAACATCATACTGTGCCTTTCCAGTAAAAATTAATGACTCCACTATCAGGGGATAATACAGTCTAGACTTAATTGAATGGTAGTATCTAATGGAGGATGCAGATAACATCATTAGAAATGTAAAGCAACACACTGTCTCCCTCATCACCCTACTCTCTCTGAAAGGCAGTAAGACTCTGCAGTAACACACTGCAGTTCTGAAGACTATTCCACAGCTCAGCCTGATGAAATCAAGCAAATAATTTGCTCTTCGCTTGCAGCCTGGGAAGGAAATAAACAGAAAACTTGCATGTGCTTTCCAACAGAACATGGACATTTCACAAAACTTATTTTCCAGCAAAAATTTCACGTCTACCCAATACCTGTTAACTGATGTCTGAAATGTCCTCAGATCAACACACCTACAAGACACTACTGCCCTTGTTTTATATGCAGTGATGAGGTACAGACAGAGTAAAAGCCTCGCCCAAGGTCAGGGCCATCTGGTGGACAGTGGAGACATGAACCCAGATTCTTGACTTGTAGCCCAGTGCTAAAACAGCCCTGGAGTCCATCCCTTCCTCTCTGAACAGCATGGTAGCCAGGACAATGCAGCACACACTGTAAGAAACAGGGAACCCTCACCTGCTGCAGTCACCATTTGCTGCAGAAAGCAATACCTACTGTACCTAGAAAGAAAGAGGTTTTCCAAAAGATACCTTTCAGATTAACACTTCCCCAGTCAATAACGCAGCTACAACAATTAATGTTAGAAACCCACTCTGACAGTTTGATAAACAGAAGTTGAAAAGGAAACAACCATGGCATACAGCCCCTTGACTGACATGTTCCATGTTGCTTTAACTGATGCATAATGTATTTTTCCACCCCTAAAGTCCATGGGCATTTAATAGTCTGGGTTCTTCATTAGGCAGGCACATGCCACTTTAACAGGTATTTATTTATTCCTTCATTAGGCTTCATTGAAAGGCTTTTCTTCATACTTGCAAAACTAACCACACCATCCAGATACACAGTTACATGCTTGTGGTTTGGCTTTGTTTCAGTTCTCTGATGTAACAAATTAGACTTTCGTAATGTTGAATGATAAATCACTAGTTAATTATTCAGGCATTCAGCAGCAACAAAAAAATCCCAAGAAACCCATGAAGACTTTTCTTCCAAAATACTTCCTGAGAAAAATCTTGCATTACATATAGTGCTTTGGCACGGGATCATTTTTTTAACATAGTTCAAACACATGATCAAAGAAAAACCCATCCTTGCCATCTGCTGCAATTTTCAAACATGTTTTAGCTGTCAGAAGGTAGTTGGAGGAGTTGAAATAAGACCAGACACACTACATGGTGATAGCTCTATCAGTACAATGTAGTACATCAGAGGTTATTTCAACTCCATTTGGAACATACATAGGCTTTGTCTGAAACGTAGGAGCTGGGAGAGCTTCCCAGTCCTGGCTGTGTTGTTTCTCTAACTGCATATGCCCAGGTACATAATACCCTGTGCTGCACTCTGTGGGAAGAAAATTCAGGCCATGTTGGTACAAAGGGCCATGGTGCACTTGGAGACATGCAGAAGAGATTGCAGGGCACACTGCAGATCACTTCTGCTCTACAGCTGGAATACAGCCCTGCAGCCCAGGCCATGAGGCTGATGCAGGGTAACTGTGGATGACTGAGGAGTTTCCTTCATTAGGATTATATGGTGTGATTCATGCTCCTCTGTGTTATGTAGTGGGAAAGAGATGAAGCAACAGCACGTTCAGTGCTGTGAGGGCAGCCACTCATTGAGCTACTAAGCTGCAAAAAAAAGGGCACAGCACTCTTGCCCTCTCCTTTCAGCATCCTTTGGTTTATATGACAGTTCAAAAGCTTAGGGAAGTCACTGGTCTCCTCAGCCCTTCTGTTAGGTGGTAAGGAGCTGCAAGGAAATAAAGCTCACTTCACCTGCACAGGCTGCTACCTGCTACTTGCTGCATGTGCTTTGAGGCAGCAGAGTTCTAACCTGTCCCATCACTCTTGCCCACTGATTCCCACTGTCTTCTATTCAGGAAGCCTCTATGCACTTTTCCAGTGGAAGCACAGGTTCCTATACTGTGAATTGAACTCAACTGATCATAGCTTTGCTTCTATCAGGAGGGTACACTGAGGGTCCAAAGTGATCTGCAGCATGCTACAGGCACTGGTCCAGGCTCTTGGTCAAGATATAAGTCAGGCTGCTCACTGTTCACTGCCAGCATCCCAGCTCATTTCTGTAGGAAATGCAGGCACACAAGGAGGGAAGGAATCACGTGGATATCGTAGTGTGTAATTTTAACAGGATGCCTCAAGTAGCAGAATCGAGTGTCACACTGAAGGATTTCCCTTTGCTGAAGGTCCTTTTCTGCACTGGGGAAGTATGATGGAGTGCAAATCCTGGGATAAGGCCCGTGGAGGGTAGTTCCCAGTCTGGCAGTACAAGCTCTGCCTCAGATATCTCCTGCAGGCTCCCAGCTGCATGCTGCACACCCCAGACTGAAATACCATCACTCAAGATGACACACCAGTAAGGTTTTCTGCACTTTTACCAGTGTTTAAGACTTAAATAAATCATAAGAAACACAGTTTTGTGCCTCAATTTCACTAGGGCTCTTGGCAGCAAACCCAGTCTCAGAAAGAGCTGGTGTAACATGTGGATGTGCAACCTCTCTCAGGAAAAGAATAAGAAAAGCTTGGATTTGCCATAAACTTCCTCATTGTGGATGCTGGGCATTTGAATGGCAGATTGACAGAATGCTGCACTTCTTCTCATAACAGGAAATATTCCTTGACAGGGAAAGCACTGCTATAATTAGTCTTCTACAGTTTTGCAAAATGTCCTACCCAGTTGGTTCAGCTCCCTTCCAAGTAGTTTTTTTAAAAAAGGACATACATTTTCTTTAATAACCATACCTAATTTAAGCTCCTACTCCAAAAATACATCTTGAAATGCATGACTCCGAAGACTGAACTGATTATAATTTTATTCTGTATAAAAACTCTATGGTTAAGCAGAGAAGGCATTTCATGCAAGTTATGTTTGCATCCCATATATATCTGTATTCTTCATTGTTCTTTCTGCTTTCTTACATTATATTTTTGTCTGTTTTCTATATTTTGTTTATTCAACACAGCAAAAGCTGTTTCCTCAGCTTATTTATTGGAAATGTACCAATAGCACTGTCCTTTCAGTCTATGTAATATTAGCTGCCTTCTGGCTCTCTACACAGGTTTTCATTGTAGCACATTCATTTAATTGTTCCTACCTCTGAGAAACAAGAGAAAAAGGGCAAGTAGGTAGAAGATGAGAATCTCATGTAACCAAGTCAAATGGAATTCTTTGGGAACAAGTGGTGTTATTTCAGTTTTATAGCAAGGCAAGCTGGATAACCAAAAAGCAGGCCTGAGCACCTTTGAACATCTCAAGTGCAGTCTTAGGTGTTATGCAATGGTTTGAAGAAATAATGAAACCCAGTTCAATCATCACATTATGGCTGAGGTTCACAATGCGCATCGTGTGCTTTTGAGAACACACTGTTCTGTCCACCCACTCAGCCCTCTCCTGATTCAGAACTTTTTCCTGTGAACATTATAACCTGAAAGACATTGTGGTGGGATGCTTTTTCAGTTTCAGCAGTGAAAATGGATGGCCTCGATCTTTTGTTGCTTAGGGTGGTTTTGATTAAGAGCAAAGACACAAACAACGTTGAGAAAAGCAGCAATTCAATTAATGGAAGGAAAATTTCACTATCTTTATTCCTGCTTCTCTGGAGATTTTCCAGAAAAAATGTATTACCTGTCTCAAAACACGAGCCATTCTCTATAAATCTCTATAGGATTTAAAATGAGGCACTGCCCATGGACTGAGTTCTACATCTGCTGGCACTGACCATCACCTCTGTTACCAACAAAAATATTTCAAAAAGCAATAACAAATGGAAAGAGAAAGTACAAACAAGCTACACAGTGACTGAAGCACCCAGGCCTGCTAAAGGTCTTGATCTTTCTGGGGAAGGCCTAAACAGTCTCCATGCAGCCCAAACTGGCAAATTCCCATAGTTTGAGCCCTGTAAGTGCACAATTCATCACCTAAATATTATAGGTGACCTCAACAATGCTGAATATTTGACAGAGCTTGCATCGTGGAACTCACACCTTCTTCTCAAAGCCTCCACAAGTGTTCCTGGATACCTCTTCAGTGCTAAGCTCCTTCAGAGCAGTACCCATGAGTAATACTTTGTGCTACCTCCAGTTGGCCAAGAGTTTCCACCCCACACCGATGGAACTTATTGGCCTCTCATTGATGTATTTGTCACCTCTTGTCTAGACTAAAAACAATGCAATACTCCTGGGCGTGGTGCTATCAGCCTTGCAAGAAACTTAGAGCTAATACAAAACCCTGGGGGAAAATGTTTTACTCAGCAAATTAATGCAAAATACCCTTTGCTCCCTAAACAACCCCCAAAAAGTATTAAATCTCATTCGGGGTTTCAGTTTTTATTTTGGGAGCCTTTAACTGCTTCAACCCTGCACAAGGTCTACATGTGATGCAAAACAGAACTGTCCTTAGTAATCATAAAGTTCACCTTTCACCTGGGGCATTGACATGGCTTTGTGCAAGACATTTCTGAAGAAAATAAAGACACACTCTGCTCAAGAAAAGACACACTGCCTCAAATATACCAAAGCTAACATAGCATTCCATATGCCTTTTAAGCAGCCTGGGCCCAAACAAATTGTGCACCACATTCACAGGGAGAAGAAGATGGAGGAAGAACAAACTAGATGTGAGGAAATTCACATGAATTGTTTAATGCACTAGTGGAAGGAACTTGGATATGGCAACGACAAATAACAATCACTGCAGAACAGAAATGAATTGGATAACTGCTCATAACTGAACACATTTTAGGGAAGAAAAAGCTTATAATGCAGCATAGAGAAAATTTGTGAAGGCAATGCACAATCTGTTCACTGAGTAATTAACAGATATGTGGCAGTCCTAGATCATGCAGAAAAAAACACTTCAACAGAAAGTTGACGGTCCAAACTGAGGAAATTTTAGGTCTCAATCTGCCACTTCAGGCCTAACTTTTCCCCTGTGTGTGGCTGTAGCCCTGGATATAAGGCCTGTAGGTGACTTCAGAGGGAAAAATGCCAGAACTTCTTAGCATGGGGGAAAAAAAAGTGTGTTACACCTTAACCTTGTTCTTCAATATGGCTGAATGGACATGTTCTGACTGAAATCTGTCCCCCAGAATTCATGCCTGAGGCAAACATCTGGCATGGAAAACCTGAACAAAACAGTTTTGTAAAACTATCTAGAACTGAAAACATAATCTGATCACAAGAAGAGTCAAGCAACTGGAATAACAGGCACTGCTACCCAGCTACAGTAGGGTAACAAACTTAGTCCAAAGAGCTCAGAAGAGGGTTTTTTCCACCCTGAGCTATTGGCTTTTGTAGTAGAAAATGACCTGTTGCCTTAAGCCTTTGAATCTTCACCTGTGTGCAACAATTTTAAATTCATTTCTTAATCTAAAGTGCCACTCAGAGTTTGATTCCAAGTAACAAACCACTCAGCCTGAAAAATTGCTCAGATAAGTGAAGGAAGACAGAGATCAGCTTGTAAAGAGGTAAGAAAAGGGTGCTGTGTTTTACTCGCTTTCCTGGTGTATGTGGAAGCCTCAGATGACCTGACAAGTGAAGGGGTTTAGAATTTTCTGATTCATGAAAACTTTAGCAAAGCTTGAGGTGCAGAGCTGGGTGGCATCAGTTACAACACACGCCCCAAAACTTCAGAGGGGAATTCAGATACTCTGGTATAAGACATAGAAACATGGTCAAAAATTCAAATGCAAGTAAGCACACAGCAATGAAATGTTGTTGATGCACTTCCTAAAAAGAGTAAGAGCTGTGAGACATTTTACCAGGTCTAAATGAGAAGGTTTTAGCAGCAGAAAATATATGAGATAGTTAGAAAATCAGACTGGAGAACAGAGCTAACAAAAGACTTCAATGATTAATAGTGTTGTGTTATTAATCCTGATTATAGGGAAGAAAATATATAGAAATAATCACCAATTATATACAGAATGACAGAGAAAGACCTATTTTCAGTAGAAGAGGAAAAAAAAAAAAGAATAAAATAGTGTGAGGGATTTCTGTGTGAATTTTAAATTTGTATTTATCAGAAATTGTATAGTGACTGGAGTCACATATGAGAAAAGAATGACCAAAATAATACTCAGTTTATTTTATGTAGCTGACATTCTGTTTTTAGTGAAATTCACTCTGCTTTCAGTAACGTTTATATTGTAATCTGAAATCATAAGAGGAAAGCATGCACAAACTTAGATTTCTATATGACTTTAGATACACTAGACAACTACATCACTTTAGAAGAAAATAGATCTGACACTCAATACTCAAACTCAGGAGCCTGAATTCAGCTTACATATTAGCTGCTGATACCAAGCTCATAAAAATACCCTTTCTGAATTGTTTTAGTTGGTAGCACCATCATTCCAGCAAGCAACAGAGCACAATCTGAAATTTGCATAGACAAGAAAATGGACAACGGCAAGGAAGAAGTAAAAAATAATGAATCTTCCAGTGCCTGAAGGGGGCCTACAGGAAAGCTGGGGAGGGGCTTTTTGCAAGAGCATGTAGCAATAGGACAAGGGGGAATAGATCAAAACTGGAAGAAGGTAGATTTAAGTTAGACATTAGGAAGAAATTCTTTAGTATGAGGGTGGTGTGACACTGGCACAGGTTGCCCAGAGAAGCTGTGGAAGCCCCATCCCTGGAAGTGTTCAAGGGTAGCGTGGATGTGGCTCTGAGCAGTCTGATCTAGTGGGAGGTGTCCCTGCCCATGCAGGGGGTTGGATCTGGATGATATTTAAGGTTCCTTCCAACTCAAACCATTCTATGATTCTATGAGCCTATGAATAATCAGAGCGTTCCAAGCAGGACTGGGAGTCCATTAACGTACTCTTAATGCTTCTCTTTCTTACTTGCAGTACAGAGGTAGGAAGTCACAGTTCCCTGTTTCAGCTCTTCTTTCTGTAACACTGGGATAACAACACTGAAACAGAGTGCCTTCAATTTAAAGTCCCAGTACTACTTTATAGCAGGAGAAAAAAGAACAATCCTTGCATAACCCAAAACTTCAAAATACCTTTTTCCAATTCAGAACCTTAGGAACTCTCTAAAGCATGTTTTAGATTCTCCAGTCTATTTTGATTATTTCTTTTATTTTGTATCTTATTTGTAAGCTGAACTTCTGTCACGGTCTTTGAAAAAACTTTCTAATCATTGATCTTTATATGTTCTGCAGATGAAGAAAGTTATTTTTTGCAAGTAAGAATGCAGTACTGCAGTTATCAATAGTTTCCTGCATGCAGACAGTGTGATTTGAAGAGTTAAGATCTGTTTTGTTAAAAATGATAACAAGAAAATGTCAGAGGAAAATAGCATGAATTACAAACAAGTCACAAAACTGGATACCACTTCATTTTAAAAGGGTGATGAGATGACACAGGGATGACAACCCTCGCATTCCCTTGTGACAGAGAGTGACTTTTAATGTTTCAAGAACTCAATACTGAGGGGCATTCTTTCAACTGCAGCGTTCACAGAGCAGTGAAGATACCTCAATGCAGACACCTGTCACAAAGGAGCACTGAAAAGAATCTGACAAAGCTAACAAACATGTTATTAGATCAGATTATGGCTCTTGTTAATAAGAAAATCAGTAGCTTTGTTTACATCTACTTCTCAGCACAAAAGGATCATCTTATTCCAGGTATTCAATCAGACACTGCCTGTAGGCTTAAAATTTGTCGTTTACATGGTATACTTCAAACACAGAACCCAATGGTGATACCAGTGGCACTATGCAATTTGCTTAAGTTAGCCACGTGCTCAAGTGCTTCACATGAGTGAAAACCAGAAGCTTTAACTGTCTTGCCAACATATTGTAGATGTGATAGAACATTTTGCTACAATTGCCATTGCCAGCAGAACACAGACATCAAATGACACTCATCTGGAAACAGATATTATGGAGTTTGCTGACTGGATCCACACCATTTCTTTTGTTTTTCTTTTTGATTTAAGATTACAGGAACTTTTTAGATCAGATTGCCCTAAGTAAAACTGTTAGACAGAAAACAAAACCATGAGCCTCACCGTTGTCATCATGGGAATACTCTATTCCAGAAACAGTGCATCTTCGGAAAACCATCTTGTTTTCAGTAAGTGTCCCAGTCTTGTCTGAAAAGATAAACTGCACCTGACCTAAGTCTTCTGTGATATTTAAAGCTCGGCATTGCAGCTGAGAGTCTGTCTCCTCATCATATAAATCTCTGTCTTGATGAATAAAGTAGACTTGGCAGATTTTAACTATTTCGATGGATACATACAAAGAAATCGGAATCAAAACCTAGAATACACAAACAAGAAAGAAAATTAGGAGAAACCAGAAGAAATGATACACTGAATTAGTCAAATCTAGTTAATTTGGTACTGGACTAGAAAGTAAAGAGGCTATGTATTTTAAGCATGTGTTGTAAAGTTACTAGCATCCTTGAAAAGAGTTTATTCACTGTGTCAGATGAGGAAAACCTAAGCTGAATTACAGAGCTGAAGTGCATTGTTATATCTAGAAGGGTGATTACCAAAACTTGGACAGAAGTAAAAAGTGGGTAACTAAAAGAACCAAGAAACAAATAATCCCAAGCAGACAACACACTGAAAATCCTGTATATGTGAAAGAATGGGATAAATATATTCTGCATAAATAGTAGACTGATTTCAATCACTTTGAAAGAATAAAAATTAAAAAAAGTGTAAACCTCTTCACAGGAAAAATAATTTTGGCTGTTGAGAATTGTCAAAAATCCATGAAATAATTTTTCCTTGAGTTTTTCCATACAGCTGTAATTTAGGACAGAAATTCCTGACTGCACACACTATTTAGCTGATTGAGTTAGGTATAAGCGACATATAGCACGTATATAATTGGCAAATATGGTTATTTTAACAAAACCTACAATTAAATGCTGGTGTTTAAATAACTCTGTGGTGAATTTTTCAACAAGTATTATAACCCAATACCTTTAGGCAAAACGTCATTTAACTCATCCTTTCTCATTCCCTTTTAAAAAGGAGTTGGTGCCTCTAGTAAAGTTACCTCCTCTAGTGTTCCACTTGGCATGTCTTCCCATGTCCCAGTGACATGAGTCTCAATTACTTCTCCTAACTTATTATCACCTTCACCATTCAAGATGTGTTTACCAGAGTTTGCTATCTATCTGAGATAAGGAGATTTTAAGAGCCATAACTTTGAAAAGCAGCTAAAAAAGGACACAACCTACGTTCATACCAGGACACTGCACCCAAAGTGGCATGCACAGTCTATGAGGTGTTGTTCCACAGAGGGTGGATATGAAGCATGAAGCTCATTTTCCCAAAGTAGGGCCCACTGCATCTTACCTCTTCCTACCTAGTTTAAAATAAAATAACTTGGGGAAGGTTCTCAGATGATTTTCTTCTCCCATGCCAAGGGAGATATGACCACTTACTGTGTGCATCAGTTCATTTATCATCTTTTTTACTACTGGGTAGATGACTTCTATTATTCAATTTAGCTGTCTGATTATATAATATCACAATCCCTGTAGTTAAAATTTAATGTCAGTGTGACTAAATGTATGTTTTAGTGCTTGATTATCTTCTTACATGCCTTAGTGGTAGAAGGGGTACTACACATACTGCACATTTATAGCTTTATTACAGCAAACTATGAGCAGATGTGGCAGCAGGTACAACTTGATTACCTGGAAAACGATGATCACTGTGAGAAATAAATATACTGAAGCTAAAACAGGAGACAAATTTTTGCCATCAGGCCCCGGGACATCAAAAATTGGTTTCTTCTTCTCATCATATTGCCATACCCATAGCCCATGACCTGCAGAAGAGTTGAAAGAGAGAAAAATGCAAATTACCTCCAAGAAAAAAATGCTTACAACACGAATTTGTTCTTAGACTTGAGTTACGTGGGAAAGTGATGTTTGTTTTCAACTACCTTGCATAACTTTTGAAAAGGGCCACAAAACCAGGAGTGTTTTTTGCCTTGGGATCTGGAGTTTGAGAAAGGGGTTTGTCTGGCCTTGAGGACACCATGCAAGAGTTGTTTCACATAACTGTATCCAAATGGGCTGGCCAGTCTAAACTGGTAGTTCAGGCTCTTTCTGTGATCCGCAGAGAAAACCAGACTATATAACAAACTGATTCATTTCAGCAATAGCTGATGTGTTAAAACAAAAGAACTCAAATGATTTCACTAGGTGTATCACTAGTCAGCTATCACTACACATGTTTCAGCTGGATAATGTCAGAAGAGACTTCAGTCTTACTGTGAATCTTACCCACCATGTCTACAGAACTAATGAAATAACAGTATCAGCAGAGTCAAGGGCATGGATGCTGAGGAACTAAGAACAGAAGAAATTCTCAGCCTTACTGGGGAGGGACTTTTTAGTAGGGCATGTAGTGCTAGGACAAGGGCTAAGTTTTCAAACTTCAAGAGGGTAGATTTAGATTAGGTGCAAGGAAGAAATTCTTTCCTGTGAGGGTGGTGAGACACTAGAACAGGCTGCCCAGGATGTCCCCTCCCCAGAAATGTTCAAGGCCAGGTCGGATGGGGCTTGGAGGAAGCTGGTCTAGTGGGAGGTGTCCCTGCCCATGCAGGGGGGTTAGCACTAGATGATCTTTAAGATCCCTTCTAAACCAAACCATTCTGTGATTGTGACTTATGTTCCCAGTGGACTCTGGGATACTAATGGTGTGCCTTCCATGGCTGGCCTATGATTCTATCCCAGTGAAACCAAGGCATGTCTACATTTTTATTCCTCATAAAAAAACTTGCAAGCCCCACATTGAGAACCATTTACATTAAGACTTGTTTTATAAATTTCCTGACTCGGATTTTCAAAATAATGAGTTAGGTGTTATGCCTCCACTTTTTCTTTTTCAACTGAAGGCACAAAAACTGCCTGGCTCTTAGAGAACACAGCTTTGCATGTGTTGGAGCACCAGGCACCTCTGGTTTCCAAGGGCTCCAACAAATTTCTCTCCAGCTGCTTTTGGCTGTTGCCACCTCTCACAGTCGGCTCTGGCCCTCTGCTGGTGGTGTCCATCCTTGGAGCAGAAGTGGCAGAAGGGAAGGGTATGTGTCACCTACTGTGTGCCACCTCCTCCCCTTCATATTTATGCATGTCAAGTGTTCCACTGAAGCCACTGCAGAGCACATCCCTGCTGCTGCTCTGAGGGCAGCACCTCGGATGCAGTGGCAGAGGGGACAGCAGGGTCTGCCTGCAATTAAGCCTCATGTGGCACTTCAGCCCTGAGGACTGTGCTCTGCAGCACTGAGGCACTACAAAAAGAGGGTCCTGAACACAGTAGAAATAAATATGCTGTGATTCACAGGTAGAAAAACAAATCTTTTAAGCAGCATTTAACAATACCTGGAAAAAGGCACAGAGAGATGTAATAAATGGCATAAGATTGTTATTAAACTACAGCACGGTGGCTAGGAAACGTGCTGGTGTTCATGTGGTGTGACTCACACACACACATGACAGAACACATCAACATTAAGGATGTAGAAAATATATGCCATACATAAAGAATCATTTT
This sequence comes from Chaetura pelagica, assembly GCF_000747805.2. Taxonomy (NCBI): domain Eukaryota; kingdom Metazoa; phylum Chordata; class Aves; order Apodiformes; family Apodidae; genus Chaetura; species Chaetura pelagica. The sequence continues at coordinate 2,128,724 of NW_009951952.1, forward strand.
GGGTGCCAAAGGTAACACACAACTCCTTCTTAGAAGTGAAAAGAAAAACAACCTGAAGAGCATTAACCTGAACCTCATCATTTCCTTAAACACTCCATGATGTCTTGAGAGTCTTCTACTTGGATTCGTGCATATTGAGATGTTTGTTTCTTTCTTCTATGTTAAAGCTGCAGCCTTAGGGTCAGTGTGTCAAGGTTGATTTAATAAATAGTCCTGGGGATTAGCACTGTTCTAATCATGCTTATTCTCTATTCATAAATTACTTTGTTGACTAATGAATGGCATGCTACACTCCACCACCTGTAACTTTGAGGGGACTACATATAAACCTATTTTGGACTTGACTTTTTTGAATGCTGTCAAGGCTAGTAGCATTTAAGCTTTCAGATCTCTGGTACTAACAGCATATATTTGATTGATTCTAAGAAGATCAGCTTATGTATCAAGACATCTTGATTTCAAAGAAGAAAACCAACCAAAATTAGAAAGCATGGAGGCAGCTTCGTGGATCCGACGTTTTGGCAGATACGTATGTTTTTCATAAAGCTAAGTGCATGAATCCTAAGAGAGCCTGACACTTAAGTTTCTACTTTGAAAGAGCACTTACCAATGGCAGAGAACAGACACATGATTAGAAGTATGAGGACACACCAAAGGACATCAGCATTCATCTGCCTTTCAAGCTTACTGCGTTTGTAACGGGGGCCGTTATTATTTAACAAAGCTTTGGTCTCATGCCCTGCAGAAGCAATTACAGCAAATGATGTTATTTAGATTTTTGTTACTGTTTTAAGGAAACTATAAAAAGGTGGTATGCCTCATCAGACAGCAAAACAGCTTTTACCTGCATAGATTACTATTCCTGCAACCTCTTCAGTATTTCTAATGGTACATCCACGTAACAAAAGATTTTCTTTGAACAGTCCATCTTTTTTGCCATTTTTATGTACACTGCAGAAAATGTAAAGACAGAACAAAGCACAGCATGTCAAAACATTAAGTTTGTTACATCATACTACTCCATAACATAGCAAGCCCAGGAAACAGCTTCAAAGTTTAAGAAGTGGTTTTTTTTCCACCTGCTTGTGAAATATTTTCTTAGATCTTCCTCCTGGGAAGATTCTCTGCCAGAATTTGAAAACTGAGAATACCTACCCAAGAACCCCAGCCATGCAGCAGCCCAGCTGGAGCAGTTGCTGTTGGATATACAAATGTACTGGACAAATGCTCACTACAGATAATGCAGGCCAAACTTACAGCATGTGTGTAGATTATCTAATGCTTTGAGAATACATTGGACTCACTGTGCATGTGCAAATTGGCTGCACAATTACAGTTAATCCAGCCCACCTGAGGAGCAGCTGTGTTGTGCACATGATTAACCCACCATTCACATGTTCTTTCAAAGAAATCCTAGAAAGAAATATGGTGAAACTGGGAAAAGGCTGTGCCTCAGAAGCAGGGACACTAAGGAAGATGTGCCAGGGATAATACACTTCCTTTCAGTGAAAAAGAAAGGCAAAAAATTCCATGTGTTCATCAGTGAGAACAGAAATTCCTTTCAGAATTATCTCACTGACTTTTTTAAGAAAGATGAACTGGCCTGAGCTCTCATGATTCATATTGACTAGCACCAAAACACACGAGAAGAATGGAACAAAGTAACATTTCCACTACAACATATTGTCCACTGCATATGGACTGGCTCAAATTCCAGCTGAGGAGAAATACATTAAACAACCTTATGAGAAATAACTGTCACCAGGGAAAGGCTAAACAGTAACAACAACAATTTAAAAATAGTATTAGGATTAATTACTAGGCAAAGCAGACAACCCAAATAATAATAATTTCAAACCTCTTCTAAATGAAAAAAAAAAAAAAATTCAATAAATTGCAGCATCCCAATGCCTCAGAGAAGATTAAACCCAAGTCTGAAGCATTTAAATGTTCTGTGTTCACTTTCAGAGCATCAAACCCATCACGCTTCCAAAGTCTAAAAAACAATGCAACAAAAAACTGGTAAAAGCTGAGAACTCAGGAGAAGTCCTGAAAAAGTGTATGTGCTATGCTACAATTAATATTGTGCTGCTGCAGTGTTGAATTTTATGGCTACCTGAATTTGAGCACTTAAAATCATGTGTCCCTTGAAATCCCTAAACTGGCTTAAAACTGTGCCTTTTAGAAAAAGGTAGAGTTATTTTTAATTGTTCTCTATTTTCTAAGCCTTCACACCTCATTTATATCCTCACGCTTTTCTCTGATTGTTAGAATCCTTTCCTAAATGAGGGTCAAAATTCTAACTTTAGCACATGCTTCTAGGATCTCAGGCCTCAAGAACTGTCTCAAATATCTTGAGATTTGCAAGAGGTTCACACTGG
>NW_009951952.1:2131125-2193026 GCF_000747805.2 Chaetura pelagica
AGGACTCCTTGCAGGTTATGCTGGTTGTGCCATGCAGACTTTAGTTGATGCTCTCAGTGAGTAGCAGATACCCATAAATAATATAGACATACATTCATACATACACATATATACACAGACACATATATACAGTCCTTTTTAGTTCAGTATATACTTGCTTAAAAATATAAATAAAAAGCATTAGTGTTTTAACAGGTATGCTTAGCTTTTCATTGTAGGATGGAGAACAAGTGGTGGGTTTGGCAGCTGGGGAAGCTGCAGCAGTGATAACACAGAGACCAGAAACAAATGGAGATGAAAGAAAGTAGGTAACATCAAGTGTGTGATTCTGATACAAAAATGAAGGGTGTTTCTTTTTTTTCATCAGGAGAGAAGTTCCCCCGCTCAGCCCATCCTCCTGGCCACCCTCAAGCACAACAGAGGTTTTGCTCTCTCCTCTTCAGCAAACTCCTTAACCCATTGCCTCACCTTTTGCCAAAGAAATTTCAAAACCTGGGGGCTGTCCAACACCCTCTTGCCAACAGGTGTAAGCATTGCCAGCTGGACAATTACCCAAATTTGGCTGGGCTTAAACTATGCAAAGTAATTTCTTAATGATTCCATACTGTGGAAATTACACTCTGCCAGGCTTTTGCCATTCCTCTGCTTTTTAAGGCTGAGTTCTACATTAGCCTACTGAGCCTTCCCTCCACAACTCATCCTTACAAGTGTTTGGCACCACTTCTCACTTTTGTATATCCACATGAGGTCAATCAACTCACATTTTGCTCTCCAGACCTTTAGAAAACACAGATGAAATAAAAATCTGGGAGAAAGAAGGTGTCAGGGGCGTTTCCTTCCTGTCTGCACTCACTCCCAGTGATTCACTAACAGAACTTAGATAGAGGGCAACTGGGCACTGATGATAAAAGGATGAAAAAAATGACAGGCATAAAGGTCTGGATTAAAAATTAATGAGAACTAGAATTAGATACAACTGCTCACTTTGATAACAAACCTGCCAAGGCTACAACTTTATGTCTTGGTTGAGAGATGGCTTAGATCCCATTTCTAGCCCTGCAGAGTTCTGAACCTTAAGCTTGTTACAGAGGTTGAACAGCCTGTTTTCCCTCGTTCTGGATTCAGGCCAGTACAACTCTGGGGGCAAGAAAGAAACTCTCCTCTGTCAGAGAGAAACATTTCTCTGTTCAGAGACTCAGATGCCTGGAATGTGAAGGCTAGCCCATGTGGAAATAAATGCACTGGCAAGTGTAGGTGCAATGCTCTTTTTCTCTGCAATCTCTCATATGGATGACACCACAAATATGCAGAATCTCAACATCTAAAATACACAAATTAGGAGAAATGGCTGGACCAGATACAGTTGGCTATTACTCTGCCACAGCACTCTGAAAGTGTGTAGAAACAAGCCTCCCAGTTTAATATAGAAACACAAAAATAAGTCAGATGGTAACTCACTTCAGCCTTCTATTATATTTTTCCTTGTTATGTGTTTACTGGCATTAAATAACACGGCGATCTATCAAAACTGTATTCAAAAGAGTTTCTCAAGTGTCTTACAAAGCAAATGGCAAAGCTGGCACTACTTTCCAAGGCTTGACACTCCCAAAGAAAATACTCAACAATCTCAAACACAGTCTTCACTGCACATCATCAGTCAGAATCCACTTGGCTCTGAACTTCAATGAAATGTAGTCTAGGGTTGTATTTTTTTTTTCCAGGAGATGTAGTGTCACTATAGCACATTAAAGAGACACCACTGTATAGATACATAAATATTTTTTCTTTCAAAAATTGCAACATGATTTTATATTCGTTTGGTTTTGCTATCTTACTGCAAGCTTTAAAACAGAAAAATACACATGTATTCATATCATTATAACTCCTGCTATATTTACTTTTTCGTGATCAGAGGATGCTTTCTGTTATTGTCTAATAAAATAAATTTTTCCTTCCATAGAAAAACTGAAGAGCCAACTACTACTTCTTCTTTTCCCTTGCCCATATATGCCAGATTCTCCTTTTTCCTTGCCCATATACATACAAAAAACTAGAAAAAAGATTTTAAAACCAATTTTGCCATTTTTGGCACCCGACATGGGATTTTAAAATTTTTACTGTGCATGCTGTACATAATCTAATTAGACCAATACAGACTGGTGGCATGTTTGGTTTGATTCTATTCCTCTTACACAGAAGACTTCTTAAAGGGAAAAAAATAATAATAAGGAAAGACTACTGGGATATCAGAGGATGCAGAAACTGTAAACCAGTATTAAATCAAGCACCTGAGTAGCACTGGTTGTCTGCCTGTCCATCTGCACACCCAGAGGGTGTTCACTGCAGATTGTGTTGATGTAACTGAAAAAGTCCTAAGCAGTAAAAGGGTATGCTACACTTTGGCAGATAAAGGACAGGGCCAGGCCCATCTCAAGGCATTTTACAGCATTTTTGTGATTTTTTTACTATCATGCCTCTTTTTCCTTTGGCCTGCCTGTGTTACAGTGATTACCTACAGTGATCACATTTCAGAATAACTGTGGGGAACATCATTTTTACATGTTTACAACACAAGTATTTCTATTCCCTGAACACTATGTCAGCACAGACATCAGAACCAAAGGAGTTCTTCATGTTTCAAACAGAAAAAAACAGTCTTATGCCAAACTGGAAACCTACTAAGTAGTCAAAACTTAAAGCAAACTTTGACAGCTTTTACAAACAGATATCTTGAAAGTCTATTGTTTCATAGCATCCCTATTTAAGTGTATCAGTAACATTTCTTTTCAGTTGAGCTATTACCAGCTGGGAGCTATCTGTGCCTTTCTTTTAAGCACTGACTACTGTTAATATTTTGAATAAGAGTTAAGATCTGAGTTTGACAGGCAATGACATGTTTCAATTCAGATGTGCTAATTACAATTCATCTTGTTAATGTTCAATTTGAAACGGACCCATGATCCCATGATTTCATTATACCAATGAGGGAAATCTAAAATGTGAGGGGGAAAAAAAAGCCTTCTTCCTAAGTAAATTAAGAGCTTGAGAGTTTATTGATTGAGGGGTTGGTCCCCACTCTTTACTTCAAACACCCCACAGTCCTTTAGTTGTAAATGCCTTGCAGCATAGCTGATGAGACCTGGAAATCACCTGTTGCTTTCTGCCAGATTCAAAATTGGTATCTTGGCTTTTTGCTGAGTCAAAATAGACTCACTTAATTTGTGAAATATTAAAATATAAAGAAGATTAAATAGAATAAATATTGAACAACAGTCTTCCAAAAGGCACCACCATGTTTTCTGCTACATAATTCAGTTTTGTAACTTACATGCTACAATTTTCACGTGGAGTACATAAGTTAATATAGAACGAAAGACAAATTTATGCATATTTTCTACAGTATTCACCCTCTGCTCAGTATTTTGAGGAGTAAGATTCACATGCATGAAGTGTGCCAGAAAAGCTGCCAGACTTTCAGCTTCCATATCTGAGAATGTCACTTCTGCAGTAGATCAGGCTCACCATTCGTGCAGACAGTTACACACCCTCATGCAGTAATGTTTAATACTAAACTTTTATCTTTAAATGAACTGTAGGGCTTTGTGCTGCTAAATAAAGGAACACTTTTTCCCATACTACAACTTGATGCAGTTTCAAAAAAGCTATCCTGTTTTCTACCAGTTGACAGCACAATCTGTGACATCTGAGAGTAGTAACTGAGGTGGCAAATAGCATCATGATAAAAAACTCCCCAAGCACCAGCAACTTACCTTGTGCCATTTAAGCAACTCAATGCTGCTTATCACTCCTAGCCAATATTGGTAATAAATAACTGTATTCTGAATAGAATTAGTGTCTGTTTAACTCTCTTCATTAAAACCTAGAAAAAAATTAAATATCCAGGACTCTCACTCTCCATGTGGTTACAGGCTGTAGAAAAATAACAGATGCAAAAGTGCATCTCCTAAAGTCACTACTATTGGCAAGCCTACACACCACAGTCCTGGCTATATTAGAAGCAAAGTCCTTTGCACCTGCTAAAACATTTTCTTCTGAGCAGTACTGAATGGTCAAGACATGAGCACCCTATTAATGCAGTTCTGTTTGTTTAGAATTAACTCAAGGGGCCATAGCTGGTTCTGTGTGTTAATGCACATGTCCCATGAACCAACTGTTTTATTCTGTCTGAATGAGAGGAAAGAAATACTTCCATGGCTGGAGAAAGATCAGTTTTGCCTTCTGATTTTCCTCCATGAAACTTCTACTAAAAGAAACACCAAACAGGCCCATCTTCATAAAGGAAGTGTACAACTGTTTGTTTGTTGGCTGTTGTGGACTGGTTTTCTATTTCCTCCCATTTCCAGATGAGCTTTTTTGATCCATGGAGGGAACAGTGTTTCCAACTGCACTGCTTCATGTATTCATTTCTGGAGTGTAAACTGATCAAAGCCAACCAACTAAATCCATCCTAAGGAATGGAAACATCAGGCTAGCATCTCACCCTGACGTAAGCATCCTCTAAAAGAGCCTTAGATATGCAGCCCTATGTAGGTGTGTTGATGATGCAATTCATAGCACACAGCCCCAAGCAAACCAGCATTTATTTTGTTCCATATTAAAGAATGGGAGTGTATACTGAAGGATATTAAATACTCACATGTAACCTCGAAACCTACTTAAGTCATTGTTTGGCTTCTCACATTCAATGACACTGGTGAACTTCAAGGGGTCAAATTCTGAGTCCTGGAATAATAAAAGTATGAATTACTTAGGGCAAAGACTTGCAAATTATAGCCAAAATAGCTTTCTTTGCTAGCTTTCTTAATATATCAAAGGGCAGCTTTTTCAAAGGCCATCAAATTAATGACACTGACCACTGGCACTGAAAATCAAAGGGACCTGGGCACCAAAATTCTTTAGATGCCTTCCAAAATCTCCTCTTTTGCTCTGCAAGTCAAAAAAGGGTAGTTTTTAAAAGCATTAGATAAAAGATACCAATTTGGTCTGGAGTGGAAAAATGAGATTTATTTGGGAAGGCTCAGAATATTCAATAGTATCACTATACTTCACATTCAGTGATATTACTGAAAATCTAGGACAACCTAAGTCAATATACTGCCAATTATGAAAAAGTTAAGATAAGCTTTAGAAATATTAGCAAGAATTCCTAATTGCTTTATGCCAGCACAGACAAATTAATTTACTACAGTAAATTACACACATACAGCAGAATAACTTTTTCCTAATTAACAGTTAAAAACCTTTTTGATTCTCCAGCTCATTAGTCTGAAGCTGCTATTTTTGCTGGCTATATGTGTTTACCTGTAGTCAGCACCTTGTTTTGTCTGAGGAAAAACATCCCATCACAGCATAATTACTTGATTTTGTTAAATAAAAATTAACATTCTCCCTTCTTTGCCAGAGCAAACAAACGAGGCAGTGAAATCAGAGATACCAAGTCCTGGTACTGCTGAGCGGGCTGTTTGTTTCCACCAGTGAGGGTTACCTTTAGAAAACTGCTTTGCACACCACTTGAATGAAAGAAGCACCATATTATTAAACCTTCAACAGTGGTAACACTGCAAATGTTATGTTTTATGATGGTTTTGCTGAGCAGCTGTGGACTCCAACCACTCCTTTTCAGAACCCACTGTGGGAACAGCTGACTGAGAATCAGTAACCAATGGACAGACACAATCATATTGCCAGCTTCTCTGAAACACACAGGTGTCTCTGTATTTTTGGCATTTTCTCTACTCAGATGAGGTGAAAGAAACTAGATTTTAAATAAGAGATTAAAGAAACCAGAGGATATGTCAGCAACACCATCAATGCCCTCCTTCATTTTTCTCCCAGTTGCACCTGGAAGAGAGAGAGACTTACAGTGTACAGCAGACAATTCAAACCTTGCAAGTCTGACACTTTTGGAAACCTTTCCTGAATGTTGAAGAAACAAGAGATGATAAAGAGAACCATGAAGATGGGCTGTCACTTACAGGCAGCTACAGCCCACTGTTAGGATTCATCTTGTAAACACGGAGGGGGAAAAAAAAAAAAAAAAGAAGTAAAAAAAAAAAGACAGCTCTGAGCAAAGAAGATGATTGTTATGATAAGAATCAGGCTCCCTAAATAATGTCAAAGTTGTCAGGCAAGTACCTTAGCCTTAGCAAGAAAAATGCAGATGATCTCAGCACTGAGTACAGTTGGTATTGAAGCTCATTAGGTACTTCTCCTGATCAGCTTTTAAATTTCTCTAGGTGAATGAAGTTCGACCCTGGATATGCTCAGAAGTATCTAAATCTACAGAGGCACCTAAGAAATCATTAGGCTGTTGAATGGGATGGATACTGTAAAGCCACAAGTTCAGCCCCTTTGACCCTTGTTCCTCAGCTGCTCAGACAGGCACAGACCCAGGGGTCACAAGAAAGGAATCACTGGTGAGCACAGACATCACAAAGCTTTCAGGCCTTGACATTTGCAATGTCTTACTGCAGCTCATAAATTGTACATTCTGCCTCTGTCCTTGCCTCCAGCAGGCAGAGGTTCCTGTTACAGAAACACTGCCCCAGCAACCAGTGCTAGCTGGCAGCTGGCTATACCTGAGCTTATTGGAGAAGGTGAAGTTGTCCCAAGTCACATGAAAACTTGCTGTGCTGGGAAAGCCTGTGTTGTCTATGTAACAGCTGCTCTGCTGCCCCAGAATGTCATCTTCTTTTCCCTTCTTGCCCCAGAATGCTCTTGGGCAGAAAAAAACCCAACAAAGTGCAGGAAAAATAATCTACAAGCATTGCTGAAGGTGTTCCAATAATACACTGTGTCAAAGAAGATTCACCACTGGAGCTTAAATTGCATTTGTAAATCAGAAGGAAAAGAACAGACTGGAAAGGGAAACATCTCTTGTCTTTTCATTATAACATACTATATATAGTATAGTTAATTGAGCACAAATTTTCATTCAGTGGTCTTAAAAAAGGAAAAGAAATACATCTGAACATCTTTGATGAATGCCCCTGAGGGAATCTTAGAGACACCTGATAACAAAACCCGATGTAATTAAATGCAGGATTTCTCTGGCTGCTGAACTCAGCAGATGGAGCACAGTTTCAGTGCTGGACAGAACCAATAACTTCTGGAGCAATTGGAAGTTTTCAGAGTGAATTCCCTTTCTACAAAGAAAGCCTGCCAGCAAAACCAGTCACTTTACAAATAATAAGAAACAAAAATCTACTTAAAAGTCTAGAGCTAAAGACTTTACAAAAAATAGAAAGATCTCATCAAGTTCAGAGAGCACGAAACCTACCCAGCTTCCCCATCATGACCATGCAACACAGTCTTTCTCCCTCCTCTGTTTGTTGGATTATTTTCATTTATGACTCAGTTTTGGAACTAAAAGTCCTTTATCATTGAATCTAACCGTCTGTGTATTTATGTTCTGCTACAATTAACTTGAAATATGTGATTACAGTCTTCAACCAGATAATATCTGGGAAGAGAAAACATCCAATTAGAATAGTAGTTTACGTAAGGAAACAGAGCTGCTGAATTCTGATTTATGGCAAAAGCTCTTTGGTTTTAATAATAAATCAAATAGCTTCATCTTTTCCCTGTAAAATGGCAGGGTATGTACACACTGATGACAGAATTTTGATGTGAAAATGTCTTTTGGTCAGTGAATGAACACATATATTAAACACTGCCTGTGTGTGACTGGTTTCAGTGGTTATAAAGAAGAACAAAGTTAACATAAGATTTCACAGTTATCAAAATTATGCTCCTTTTTTTGCTGATATCCACACTTTAGCAGCAAATGAAACATAAATGGTTATGATGTTCTCAAGTATTAACATCTGAGAGAAGCTACAGCTAGACAGAAGTTAAAGCCAAAAGTGTTGTTTTTACAGTGACAAGTCATGATTTTTGCAGTTTTCTGGGTAAAAGTCCCATGAAAAATTAAATTAATCACCACTTACACTGAATTTCTGCATCACTATTATGACACAGAAAACAAGATTAAAATATGGTCAAAAATAGAACTTCCCCAGACTTTCACGCAGCAGTTCTCTTGATACTCCTGATTTTCAGCACCTTACATGTCACATATGGAACAGTTGACTGTTGAAGCTGTCCCAGCCTCAAGAGGAATGAAAAGCTCTATGCCTAGACAGACTACAATCTGAATTGAGGTTTTCCACTGCCAGATTTTCTCTACAAACTTCATTTATTTGGTGTTTTCATGGTGCTCCCAGTGCACATCGACAAGACCAGGTCACTCACGAAAAAGCAGCTAGAGGCATTATTTTCTTTTCTGAAAGCATATAATGGTATTATGTTTATTATATGGTACCTCTGTGTGTCTCCCAGGGTTGTGCCTTGTGCACTGCTGGTCTGAACAACTTTCTGGTTGATGCAAACCTGAGAGAGATTATTCACCACTTCCAAATAAGTTCCCTAGAGTATTGCACAAAACTGTTCGATGGCCAGGGCTAAATTCTCTTCATGTCAGTTAGATTTTTGTGCTACACAACCTGTTCTTCCTTTGCTACAATGTAAATTTTAATTACCATCACCAATTCTAAGAATCAGTCTCTGTAAAAAGTAAGCATGGCAAAATATCTTGCTTGCTCACACTTAAGGCAGAGGTACTGCTTAATCTGAGCACAGACTGGTTGTTGTTAAGACATCACAGAAAACCCATCCTTGACAGGACACATGAAGGTCACTTGGAGAAAAAAGAAATCTAAAAGAAGGGCCAGGAATGATGATACTAGTTTCAGTGAGTGCTGACACTGAAAGAAGCCAGTATGAGCACTATGTATGTAAAGGTCTAAGAAAAACCAAGCACTTTAAGAGAAATAAAAGAAACAGCTAACAGAACTCAAAGTTTTGACTCCTGCATTGACACTCTAAAGCTGTACACAATCACATTCCAATTGCCCTCTCTCTCTCCTGGACAATCAGTGTCAAAGTCTCTTTGAAAGAGCTACAGTATGAGAGAGAGATCATATTTAGGAGCCAAGAAATGCAGATTTGGCTTCTATGAAGCTGAAACAGGAACTGAATCCTTGTTTCGCTTTCTTTTCAGCAAATTGGAGAAACGAAAAATCCTCTGGTGGTCAAGAAGGCCAGCAGCACCCTGGTGTAGAACAGAAATAGCGTGGCTAGAAAGAGTAGGGAAGGGATTGTTTCCCTGTATTCAGCACTGGTGAGGCTGTGCCTTTAACACTGTGTTTAGTTTTGGGCCCCTTACTACAGGGACCACGTTTTGATTCTGGAACATTTTCAATGAAGGGAAACGAAGCTGGTGGAGGGTCTAGAGAAACAGTCATATGAGGATTGTTTGAGAGAACTGGGGTTGTTTAGTGTGGAGAGAAGGAGTCTGAGGGGAGACCTTACTGCTCTCTACAACTACCTGAAAGGAGGCTGTAGTGAGGTGGATGTTGTTTGTTCTATTGAGTTTGAATTTCTCATCACCATCATGGTATCATAGCAGTGTTACTTTACAACAGGGCTCCCAAGCTGTGCTGCCTGCACACTGGCAATAGGATGCAAGACACTTCAAAGAGTAAACCCACCAATATGACTGGTTGCCTTTGCTTTGCAGAATGTAGGGAATGGTTGGATGGTTGACAAGCACTGCCTAAAAAACTGAATGACCACAGGCCTGCACACCAAGGATGAGAAGGTAAAACTGGTGGCATGCCTTGTCCAATGCTGCATGGCCTAGTCAAACACCAGGAACCTATTGCTGTGATCATCACGACACAACACAACTCTTTTTCTGTAGGTCAGTCATGACAAGGTCTTGACAGATGTGAAACAGAGGTTTCAATCATTTCTTCCCATACAATTTGACAGATTTGGAAAGAAAGAATCACTACTTTTTGTCAATCATCAATGCATGTAAATATTCATGGATTTCCCCATATTGTGGTTATTGATACCCTACGTTCAGAAGCCTTCAGTGACTTGAATTTTATCCACTTCACTCCAGTGGTAAGAATTCTTGCTTTCCAAAAGCATTTTAAAAACAGGTCTTGAAAGTTTCTGCAGTATGAAATGATACATCAGAGGAGTGAAGACCATTGCTTCCTTCACTCTTCTGCCATATTATGTCGTATCAAAATGAAAAAAAGAAAAAAAAATGAGAAAGAAAAAAAAGAAGGGATTTTATTCAATAATAAGAACTGACTTTCCTCAAATACCTGACTTCACAGTTTCATTTTACCCACCACAGCCACCGTTCAATGCCTTCCTCTGACAAAGTGCTGACTTTTTAGCAACTCATGAGTATTTCTGAAAGGTTGAAACTTGTCAAAAGGACACACAGTGATACTTATATTAGGTATTTTATTTACTATGGGGTTTCACAGAATATATTTCAGTTCTTCAGAAGCCTTCTTGCTAGGAATATGTTTAACACCCTATCCATAAATTCCACTTCTTTCAATTTCTTAAAACTTAGGGAAATTCATTTTTATTCTAAGAAAGGCTTCCTTATGGAAAGCTGAGTTTCAAATGACAGTTGAATTGCAGATGTTGAGGGTTTTATGAATAGGCTTTAATAGGCTCTACCTATTAAACATGATAAAAGAGTTCCATTTAAAACAATAACTTAGGCCTGCAATAATTGGGCTTTTTCTGTGGGGAAGGACAAATGTACACAGGAGAAGAAAACATAACGGGAAGGTGTTCTACTTAAATTTTCTTTAAAACAAACCCCTGTACCTTATCTCTCAGGTGATCATTGATGTATCCCCCTCTAAAAAACTTATATCCTAAAAAGACAAAGTACGAAGAAGAGGAAGATGTTAGAATGCCTCTTTTACAGAGTGGGAAACCAACAGGTAAATGGATTAAGGCAAGCATAGAGATCTGTCACAAAAAAAAAGGAGGCTGAATTTAGCTCTCTCCAACACGACTTTGGAGCTGCAGCTATAAGATCACTCTGAATCTCTACAGAAAAATGCCAGCCTTTCCAACTTTGCTGGCAATCTCACCAAACTGTCATAGCTTAAGAAGCAAAACATGCTGCTCTGCCAAATGAGTTAGTTTGACAATTACACAGTGTTCAAGCAACATATTTCCCTTCATCAAATGCTTGTTGTACGGGTGATTTAATGGCCCAATAGTGACATTAATATTGCATAGTTATTAAAATGTTTTCCTTTATTCATCTGCCCTACTTTACTGCTGCAGAAACCAGTCCTTCCCTCCAATAGGACAGCATGAGTTCCTCAGGATGCTCTTGGGTGATAGGGACAGTTACCCAGTTATCACATTGTGTTTACTGGCTGAGCTGGGGATCTTACCTAGACTTCACCCTCCAGTACAATTTCTGGGTGAGGGGTGTGGGATTTATTTAGGCACCTTATGTCTGGAGGAAATGAGAAGGGAGAAATGAAGTCATGGGGACAACTCAAAGGAAATATTTAATAGACAAAAATCTGCCTCGGCCAGAAAAGTAGCTTTTCAGTTTAAAAGCTTTTAGGTGCACGAAGAACATACCCCTCTAATGCATTGGTCCATCCTATTATTGGTTTAGGTAGGAGTACCTGCATTTATGATATAAAATTAATCTGACCTTTTATTAATGTGCAACTGGAATTACACATTGATTTTACGTATTCAAAGCATGCAGACTGTTTATATGCTAAAGGAGTGAAATGTTTTAATGTCTAAACTGCATTAGTCTCTCTGGCAGAACTTATCTGTGCCTCTAATTCACAAGAAAACGAAGAAACAGTTTGATCTATGCTATGTTGGAACTAAACAGATCCAGCTGTACATCAGAATTTAATAGCTTTGTTTTCCACCCTGACAGCTACTACTATAATTGGATTTTTTCAGTACTGTTTGTTTAAATGGAACAGAGATGTTCAGTATTCAGAAACACAGGAACAGCTGAGCAAGCCAAATACTTGTTAGGGGGCTGACCTTCCTCTGGCTGACCTAAGTAAAAGATTTCCCCTTTGTAAAAAATGATACAAGAGAACAGTACAATATTCAGCCTGCAGGAAACAAAACACATTGTTTGCAATGCCTGGGAAGACCTCAAGAATTTTATGACAGCTATCTGAAGAGCCTGCTGTTAGCCAGTCCTAGGACAAAAGTACCTAAAAAACGTCAACAATGCTGAAAATACACACGTGCAAGTTGTAACGCCCCTTGGAATGATGGCCAATCTTAACAACACACTGAAAATTCCCGTGGTGTGAATGAACCAGTTCACCAACTATCACTAGTGCTGGTGAGCAATAAGGCAAGTAAGTATGTCAAAGCTGAAATATGGGCCCAGAGCTGCACAGCTAAGAAAGCGGGATCTGTCTGTCCCAAAAGTCACTCACTGACATAAATGAATGGTTTAATAATCTGTGAGAATTAACCTCAGCATTATCTCAGGGCTTCAAGTAAACCACAGACCAATGGTTTGCAAAAGGGCATTCAACCCCAGCACTCCTCTAAAGGGTTTTTACTTCGTGCTCACAGTCTTGGTAAGAGGTATGTCTCCCCACTCTCCACGGATTTTTCCCCTTCTGGAGAGGTTTTTAGCACTCTTTCTGCTGCATTTCATAACTGCTGGAAGAAAATTTCACTTTGTTAGTTGCAGAAGCACTGTACAGTCCTTTTAATATAGTAGTGCAACATCATAGGTCAGCTTCCAAATATACCTTGGCCTACTCCTGCTCTAGTCTGGGCTGCTGGCCAGTCTGACCTCCTGTGGGATGAAGTTCTGCCAGAAGAAATGGGAATGGGAAGGACTAAGACCCTTCAGCAAGAAGAGGGAAATGCCAAGCACCTCTCTTACATCATTTCACAAATATAAACCAGAACACACCAGAGTCCTGTCAGGAGAGGAAGCTGCTGGCAATGAAAGCTCTTCCTTATGAATGGGAAAACCTGACAGTAGCGGCTGTACCGGCAGGGGACAGTTCAACACACCCAAGCTTGATGAGCCCATCTCAACCCCGAGGACAGGGAATTTGGATAAAGGCAGCCCTACCTTACAAGGCATTATGTTTAACAATCATTTCTAGGATGCGAGGGAAAACTGTAACATAAAGCAACCACAAAAGGAACTGAGAAACTTTAGCCCCTTCCAGCTGCAGGAGAGCCCAGAGGGAAAGAAGCAGTTCTAATGAAAAGACACCTTTTATTCCAGCTACTACAGGGCAGCATTTATATCAGCACTATCACAGGTTTGTTAGCCTTTCCACAAGCATCTCCAGCACAAGGCAGCTCTATAACCACATAAAAACTCCTCAAGCTGGGCACTGGCATGCCATCTTTGCTTGGAATTGTATCTTTTACCAACATTCACCACCTGCCCTACTACTTGCTGCTAAGGCAAACACAGAATTAGGAGTGCACCTTCTCTCCTTAATGCCTGCTGCTTTTGTACTTCCCTCACAACCCTGCAGAGAGGGTGGAGGGGTGACTGGGAAGATTCACAGCCAGTCTGAGGGCATGCACAGTGCATGGGGAAGTCAGGATGGCTGCAGAACACTTGGAGTAAGAGCTTCTCTCTCTAGTCTGTCTATTCTCATCTAGTATCTGTTTTATTGAAAGAGTTCCTTCTCAATCAGCATGATAAAGGCTGCAGTAGCAAAGTGAAAAAACACCTTTTCAAAAACTCCAGGGAGTCAAAGGCATTTTTTTAGACACCAGCTGATCACAAAGATCTTGTGAAAAGAAATTCACAATGGCCTTGCCAGTTGCAAAAACTTGGAAATGAGCTGATGAGGACAAACATTATCACTGGAGTTGGGACCGAAGTCTGCTTCCCTGTTCAGCAAGTCAGCCTCATGCTTCAGGCATGCACAGTGGTTACAAAGATCCTGCATGATGGTGTCTTCATATACTTTGTTCAGTTCAGTGTGGAGTTAAAACACCCACGAATAATGTCTTGTTGAATTGGAGCAGAACAGAACAGCAGAGTCTATTACTCTTGTGCAGCTTCCCCTCACCAGCTGGTTTCTCCTCTGGGCAGACGTCATCTACCTGGACTTCTGCAAGAACCTTTGGTATGTTTCTCCATAACATTCTTGCCAATAAATATGGGTTTGATGGATGCACTGTTACATGGATAAGGAATTGGCTGGATGGCCCCAAGTCCAAAGAATTAATGGCTTGATGTCCAAGTCGATACCAGTAATAAGTGGTGTCCTTGAAGGGCCTAAACTGGGACAAATATTATTTAAAATCTTCACCAATGACATAGGCAGTGGGATTATATGCACCCAAGCAAGTCTACAGATCACATCAAGGTGAGTGGTGCAGCTGATAGGATTGAGGGAAGGGATGCCATCCAGAGGAACCCTGACAGGCTTAAAGAGTGGACCCATGTGAACTTCCTTAAGTTCAATGAAGCCAAGTGCAAGGTCTTGCACCTGGGTTGGGACAATCTCCAATATTAGTACAGACTGGGGGGTGAATGAACTGCAAGCAGCCTTGCAGAGAAGGCCTTATGTGCCAGTAATGTGTGCTTGTAGCCCAGAAAATCAATCATATCCTGGACTGCATTATGAGAAGTGTGGCCAGCAGATCAGGAGAGGTAATTCTACCCCTGTACTCTTCTCTGGTGAGACCCCACCCGGAGTGCTGTGTCCAGCTCTGGGGGCCCAAGTGCAAGAAAAACATAGACTTGTAAGAGCAGGTCCAAAGGAAGGCCACAAAAATGGTGACAGGTAGGGAGCACCTCTTGTGTGAAGAAAGGTTGAGAGAGTTGAGGTGCAACCTGGGGAAGAGAAGTCTCTGGGGACACCTTAACAACCTTTCAATATATAAAGGAGGCTTATAAGAAAGACAAATAAAGAGTTTTTACCAAGGCCTGCAGTGACAGGACATGGAGCAACAGTTTTAAACTGAGAGAGAGTAGATTTAGACTGGCTATAAGGATTCTTGTTTTACTGTAAGGGTGGTAAGATAATGGAACAAGTTGCCCAAAGAACCTGTGGATGCCCTGTCACTGAAGAGGTTAAAAATCAGGTTGGATGGGGCTTTGAGTAAATTGATCTAGAGAAAGATATCCCTGCCCACGGGAGAGGGGCTGGACTAGGTGATCTTTAAAGGTCCCTTCAAATCCAAACTCTGTGATTCTGCGATTCTTATGCAAATACTTATTATTATAACCATCCAATAAATGTGAGATGTGGAAGTGCCACCTGTGAGAAAAAATGTCAGGAATAAGACCACCAGGGAGAACATAATTGAATAAATGATGCTTGTGTAATTTTTCTTCCATATCACAATCAGTTATCTATTCTGCAGCCTTAATGAGATATTGCTTAAACAGCTTCTTGTGAAGGAACAGAAGATAACTACATTTGCTTTTTGTTGCTCAGTAGCTGGCATGACCCACCTCCGTGTAATTAACAGTAGGATAATGCCATTTTTATCCTTTCCTGTTAAACAGATCCCTGTGATCTTAGCCACATAGGCCACATTGCTATACAGGTACATGAGTTTGCTTTGCCATCTGGGATGTTTTTGAATCTGGTATTTAAGTAAGTCAAATGAAAAATAAAACAAGCAAACAAACTTGGAAAAGTTAAGTTGAGGCTGTTAAACACTCATGACATTTATACACTTTTTCTAACCATGTTGTATGTTAAACATCAAGTTCTCTTCCTCTCCAAAGCCAAAAAGCTGTGCTCCATGCTTCAATGTAAAACAGTTCATTACTGTATGATTAAGAAAGCTGAATTAGGCTGTTAGCACTGCTGCTTAAAAATCTCAATGCACAACTGACATTTTAAATTCAAAACCAAATAGAAGTTGAAGCACTACAATTCTGAATATATAGTATCTTCTCCTGTCATGTACCTACAGGACAATCTTAGGTTTCTCTCTCACAAGCACAGACACATATGTAAAGTGTCTGACCATCACAGGGTCATAGCAGAGCTTGAAAGGATGAACCTGGGCATAAGCAATGAATGGAAATTTTCATGAGTTTATTGAAATAACAGTTTTGAGACATAAGGCCAGCCACTTCCCATGTAAGGAACATTTTAATGCAAATTTCTACTGGCTTCTGTGGCCTTATCAGTACTAAAATGTGTAAAAGACGTGGAGGCTAGCAGGTGGAAAAAAGAGAAGTGGGATGAGGGTTCACATCTTGGATGATGAGATAAATACAGGAGTTCCTCATTCTGTTGCTCTTCTGCTTCTGACAGAAAAGCAGACCCCCTTCTCCACCTCAGTGCTGCCAAAGGAAAGTGAGATCATACCATAATTGTTGAGGTTACATGTGGCTTTAACACTGTGTCTCCTTCTGCTCTGGAAAGGAAGGCACTTCAATCCTTTCCTAACCACTGATACTGCCAACTGAGGACATGGTATCAGAGACATGGTAGTATGACATGTTTCCAGCTCAAAAATCCTAGTAGCAGGCGTTTTCAGCATTATATTACAAAAACTCATTTCTGGGAACAGGTATTCCAGATATTTCCTCTTCCCAGATAACAGGCCAACGTACACCTAAGGAATAAAAGTTCCATAAATAAACTTTTGTTCAGTAAAACTGAAATAGGCTAGGAGATCAGAAAAGTAATGGCAATGAATAAATGGAATAATGAATAAATGGAAGATCCTTTCTTAACTGGCTTTAAATGTAAATGTATACTTCACCATAACAGGAAAGCAGTAAAGCATTTTATTTTCTCTATGGACCTAAAATGCTCACTTGTTTTCTAATGCTTCTTTAGAGAAACAGCAAAATGGAGAGATGCTGGACTATCAATACAGAGAACAACACGTCCCACCTCTCTAGAGGTCAGATCCAGCAGAAGCCCTGGCATAACTCATTTCCTTCCATGGCTTTATCCCTGTTCCACTGGTGCTGGAGGGTGGGAGGTCCTTCACAGCCAAGACATTCAAGCTTCAGATGAATAAATCCAGCCCCTTTATATTTAAACACAAAACCAGCCAATGCCCGTGGTAAATGTCAAGTACTCAGCACTCCTAAGGACTTTCTCACCTCCCTGCCTTCCCCCAGAGCTTAAATTAAGATATCAAAAAATTTCTCTTACAGTTATTCAAATACTTTGGCTCTCTAATGAACTCTCTCAACAGTCAAACTTGTGGCCTGGACACCTGCACAATAGAAACTAGAAAGACATGATAACCTTGCTCAAAGCTGACCAAGGAGGAAATGAACCATCGTTCTTGAATTTTTTATTTCTAACTTCCTCCTTAGGTGAGACTGCTGACTAATCACCAGGGTTAAAGTGGCCGAGTGAAAAATTGTTCTCAGCCTTCCTTTAGTACTTTGAGTTCACACAGAAGTTTGCCACAGCACTGACTTGGTTCCTGCTCTACACTGCAGACTGTTTATATGCTAAAGGAGTGAAATGTTTTAATGTCTAAACTGCATTAGTCTCTCTGGCAGAACTTATCTGTGCCTCTAATTCACAAGAAAACGAAGAAACAGTTTGATCTATGCTATGTTGGAACTAAACAGATCCAGCTGTACATCAGAATTTAATAGCTTTGTTTTCCACCCTGACAGCTACTACTATAATTGGATTTTTTCAGTACTGTTTGTTTAAATGGAACAGAGATGTTCAGTATTCAGAAACACAGGAACAGCTGAGCAAGCCAAATACTTGTTAGGGGGCTGACCTTCCTCTGGCTGACCTAAGTAAAAGATTTCCCCTTTGTAAAAAATGATACAAGAGAACAGTACAATATTCAGCCTGCAGGAAACAAAACACATTGTTTGCAATGCCTGGGAAGACCTCAAGAATTTTATGACAGCTATCTGAAGAGCCTGCTGTTAGCCAGTCCTAGGACAAAAGTACCTAAAAAACGTCAACAATGCTGAAAATACACACGTGCAAGTTGTAACGCCCCTTGGAATGATGGCCAATCTTAACAACACACTGAAAATTCCCGTGGTGTGAATGAACCAGTTCACCAACTATCACTAGTGCTGGTGAGCAATAAGGCAAGTAAGTATGTCAAAGCTGAAATATGGGCCCAGAGCTGCACAGCTAAGAAAGCGGGATCTGTCTGTCCCAAAAGTCACTCACTGACATAAATGAATGGTTTAATAATCTGTGAGAATTAACCTCAGCATTATCTCAGGGCTTCAAGTAAACCACAGACCAATGGTTTGCAAAAGGGCATTCAACCCCAGCACTCCTCTAAAGGGTTTTTACTTCGTGCTCACAGTCTTGGTAAGAGGTATGTCTCCCCACTCTCCACGGATTTTTCCCCTTCTGGAGAGGTTTTTAGCACTCTTTCTGCTGCATTTCATAACTGCTGGAAGAAAATTTCACTTTGTTAATTGCAGAAGCACTGCACAGTCCTTTTAATATAGTAGTGCAACATCATAGGTCAGCTTCCAAATATACCTTGGCCTACTCCTGCTCTAGTCTGGGCTGCTGGCCAGTCTGACCTCCTGTGGGATGAAGTTCTGCCAGAAGAAATGGGAATGGGAAGGACTAAGACCCTTCAGCAAGAAGAGGGAAATGCCAAGCACCTCTCTTACATCATTTCACAAATATAAACCAGAACACACCAGAGTCCTGTCAGGAGAGGAAGCTGCTGGCAATGAAAGCTCTTCCTTATGAATGGGAAACCCTGACAGTAGCGGCTGTACCGGCAGGGGACAGTTCAACACACCCAAGCTTGATGAGCCCATCTCAACCCCGAGGACAGGGAATTTGGATAAAGGCAGCCCTACCTTACAAGGCATTATGTTTAACAATCATTTCTAGGATGCGAGGGAAAACTGTAACATAAAGCAACCACAAAAGGAACTGAGAAACTTTAGCCCCTTCCAGCTGCAGGAGAGCCCAGAGGGAAAGAAGCAGTTCTAATGAAAAGACACCTTTTATTCCAGCTACTACAGGGCAGCATTTATATCAGCACTATCACAGGTTTGTTAGCCTTTCCACAAGCATCTCCAGCACAAGGCAGCTCTATAACCACATAAAAACTCCTCAAGCTGGGCACTGGCATGCCATCTTTGCTTGGAATTGTATCTTTTACCAACATTCACCACCTGCCCTACTACTTGCTGCTAAGGCAAACACAGAATTAGGAGTGCACCTTCTCTCCTTAATGCCTGCTGCTTTTGTACTTCCCTCACAACCCTGCAGAGAGGGTGGAGGGGTGACTGGGAAGATTCACAGCCAGTCTGAGGGCATGCACAGTGCATGGGGAAGTCAGGATGGCTGCAGAACACTTGGAGTAAGAGCTTCTCTCTCTAGTCTGTCTATTCTCATCTAGTATCTGTTTTATTGAAAGAGTTCCTTCTCAATCAGCATGATAAAGGCTGCAGTAGCAAAGTGAAAAAACACCTTTTCAAAAACTCCAGGGAGTCAAAGGCATTTTTTTAGACACCAGCTGATCACAAAGATCTTGTGAAAAGAAATTCACAATGGCCTTGCCAGTTGCAAAAACTTGGAAATGAGCTGATGAGGACAAACATTATCACTGGAGTTGGGACCGAAGTCTGCTTCCCTGTTCAGCAAGTCAGCCTCATGCTTCAGGCATGCACAGTGGTTACAAAGATCCTGCATGATGGTGTCTTCATATACTTTGTTCAGTTCAGTGTGGAGTTAAAACACCCACGAATAATGTCTTGTTGAATTGGAGCAGAACAGAACAGCAGAGTCTATTACTCTTGTGCAGCTTCCCCTCACCAGCTGGTTTCTCCTCTGGGCAGACGTCATCTACCTGGACTTCTGCAAGAACCTTTGGTATGTTTCTCCATAACATTCTTGCCAATAAATATGGGTTTGATGGATGCACTGTTACATGGATAAGGAATTGGCTGGATGGCCCCAAGTCCAAAGAATTAATGGCTTGATGTCCAAGTCGATACCAGTAATAAGTGGTGTCCTTGAAGGGCCTAAACTGGGACAAATATTATTTAAAATCTTCACCAATGACATAGGCAGTGGGATTATATGCACCCAAGCAAGTCTACAGATCACATCAAGGTGAGTGGTGCAGCTGATAGGATTGAGGGAAGGGATGCCATCCAGAGGAACCCTGACAGGCTTAAAGAGTGGACCCATGTGAACTTCCTTAAGTTCAATGAAGCCAAGTGCAAGGTCTTGCACCTGGGTTGGGACAATCTCCAATATTAGTACAGACTGGGGGGTGAATGAACTGCAAGCAGCCTTGCAGAGAAGGCCTTATGTGCCAGTAATGTGTGCTTGTAGCCCAGAAAATCAATCATATCCTGGACTGCATTATGAGAAGTGTGGCCAGCAGATCAGGAGAGGTAATTCTACCCCTGTACTCTTCTCTGGTGAGACCCCACCCGGAGTGCTGTGTCCAGCTCTGGGGGCCCAAGTGCAAGAAAAACATAGACTTGTAAGAGCAGGTCCAAAGGAAGGCCACAAAAATGGTGACAGGTAGGGAGCACCTCTTGTGTGAAGAAAGGTTGAGAGAGTTGAGGTGCAACCTGGGGAAGAGAAGTCTCTGGGGACACCTTAACAACCTTTCAATATATAAAGGAGGCTTATAAGAAAGACAAATAAAGAGTTTTTACCAAGGCCTGCAGTGACAGGACATGGAGCAACAGTTTTAAACTGAGAGAGAGTAGATTTAGACTGGCTATAAGGATTCTTGTTTTACTGTAAGGGTGGTAAGATAATGGAACAAGTTGCCCAAAGAACCTGTGGATGCCCTGTCACTGAAGAGGTTAAAAATCAGGTTGGATGGGGCTTTGAGTAAATTGATCTAGAGAAAGATATCCCTGCCCACGGGAGAGGGGCTGGACTAGGTGATCTTTAAAGGTCCCTTCAAATCCAAACTCTGTGATTCTGCAATTCTTATGCAAATACTTATTATTATAACCATCCAATAAATGTGAGATGTGGAAGTGCCACCTGTGAGAAAAAATGTCAGGAATAAGACCACCAGGGAGAACATAATTGAATAAATGATGCTTGTGTAATTTTTCTTCCATATCACAATCAGTTATCTATTCTGCAGCCTTAATGAGATATTGCTTAAACAGCTTCTTGTGAAGGAACAGAAGATAACTACATTTGCTTTTTGTTGCTCAGTAGCTGGCATGACCCACCTCCGTGTAATTAACAGTAGGATAATGCCATTTTTATCCTTTCCTGTTAAACAGATCCCTGTGATCTTAGCCACATAGGCCACATTGCTATACAGGTACATGAGTTTGCTTTGCCATCTGGGATGTTTTTGAATCTGGTATTTAAGTAAGTCAAATGAAAAATAAAACAAGCAAACAAACTTGGAAAAGTTAAGTTGAGGCTGTTAAACACTCATGACATTTATACACTTTTTCTAACCATGTTGTATGTTAAACATCAAGTTCTCTTCCTCTCCAAAGCCAAAAAGCTGTGCTCCATGCTTCAATGTAAAACAGTTCATTACTGTATGATTAAGAAAGCTGAATTAGGCTGTTAGCACTGCTGCTTAAAAATCTCAATGCACAACTGACATTTTAAATTCAAAACCAAATAGAAGTTGAAGCACTACAATTCTGAATATATAGTATCTTCTCCTGTCATGTACCTACAGGACAATCTTAGGTTTCTCTCTCACAAGCACAGACACATATGTAAAGTGTCTGACCATCACAGGGTCATAGCAGAGCTTGAAAGGATGAACCTGGGCATAAGCAATGAATGGAAATTTTCATGAGTTTATTGAAATAACAGTTTTGAGACATAAGGCCAGCCACTTCCCATGTAAGGAACATTTTAATGCAAATTTCTACTGGCTTCTGTGGCCTTATCAGTACTAAAATGTGTAAAAGACGTGGAGGCTAGCAGGTGGAAAAAAGAGAAGTGGGATGAGGGTTCACATCTTGGATGATGAGATAAATACAGGAGTTCCTCATTCTGTTGCTCTTCTGCTTCTGACAGAAAAGCAGACCCCCTTCTCCACCTCAGTGCTGCCAAAGGAAAGTGAGATCATACCATAATTGTTGAGGTTACATGTGGCTTTAACACTGTGTCTCCTGCTCTGGAAAGGAAGGCACTTCAATCCTTTCCTAACCACTGATACTGCCAACTGAGGACATGGTATCAGAGACATGGTAGTATGACATGTTTCCAGCTCAAGAATCCTAGTAGCAGGCGTTTTCAGCATTATATTACAAAAACTCATTTCTGGGAACAGGTATTCCAGATATTTCCTCTTCCCAGATAACAGGCCAATGTACACCTAAGGAATAAAAGTTCAATAAATAAACTTTTGTTCAGTAAAACTGAAATAGGCTAGGAGATCAGAAAAGTAATGGCAATGAATAAATGGAATAATGAATAAATGGAAGATCCTTTCTTAACTGGCTTTAAATGTAAATGTATACTTCACCATAACAGGAAAGCAGTAAAGCATTTTATTTTCTCTATGGACCTAAAATTGTCACTTGTTTTCTAATGCTTCTTTAGAGAAACAGCAAAATGGAGAGATGCTGGACTATCGATACAGAGAACAACACGTCCCACCTCTCTAGAGGTCAGATCCAGCAGAAGCCCTGGCATAACTCATTTCCTTCCATGGCTTTATCCCTGTTCCACTGGTGCTGGAGGGTGGGAGGTCCTTCACAGCCAAGACATTCAAGCTTCAGATGAATAAATCCAGCCCCTTTATATTTAAACACAAAAACAGCCAATGCCCGTGGTAAATGTCAAATACTCAGCAGTCCTAAGGACTTTCTCACCTCCCTGCCTTCCCCCAGAGCTTAAATTAAGATATCAAAAAATTTCTCTTACAGTTATTCAAATACTTTGGCTCTCTAATGAACTCTCTCAACAGTCAAACTTGTGGCCTGGACACCTGCACAATAGAAACTAGAAAGACATGATAACCTTGCTCAAAGCTGACCAAGGAGGAAATGAACCATCGTTCTTGAATTTTTTATTTCTAACTTCCTCCTTAGGTGAGACTGCTGACTAATCACCAGGGTTAAAGTGGCCGAGTGAAAAATTGTTCTCAGCCTTCCTTTAGTACTTTGAGTTCACACAGAAGTTTGCCACAGCACTGACTTGGTTCCTGCTCTACACCAGGCCATTCTGCTCACAGGTGCTTTGTTTCTGTTAGAGAGACAGTAGGTCCTTCCTCTAACAACAAGACAAGTCCACAGCTTCCACACGAGTCATTTCAGAACATCCAAAAAAAGATAAAACATACATGTAGAGCTTTTCATTGCAATTCAACCCTCCTCAAAGAAATCTACTGAATGTTCAAGGCATGACCTCAGACAAAGGTCCTCTCAAAGTGTGACATGCTCACATCACACAGATCAACACCAATCTTACAAGATGTGTTTCACTAAAATCTTCAGCTAGACTGTAAAACAAAAAAGAAAAAAAAGTAGTTTAAAATTTAATATCCTGATAGTGCATAGGGGAAAAAAAATTGTTTTCTTTGCTTGTTTGGTTATTTTTTAAACTCTCTTTTCCCTCAGGGAAACCTAATTTTGGCAACGTGTGGGACAGAGCTCTCATCTGCTGTTTTAACATGTGTGTGTCTGGAATTTTCAAGACACTCTTCGTAGCCTTGTGAACCTTCTCAAAATACTGCAAAAAAAGAAAGGCACAAAGAATAACCCCCTAAAAATGCCAAAAATTCACTGTTCTTGTGGTCTGAATCTACCCTGATACAGTACTTACAGTCTAAACAACACTGAGTATGCTGGCTAGCGAATGTCACTTGATTATAATATTGCACCATTGCCACTAATTTCAGGTGGATGATATAGCCTGAGGCTGTTAGTGGGGCAAGAAGTGACAGGGAGTGTATAGCTATGCCCATTCTCATGTTGTTTTAGAAGACTCAATCAGACTCTTTAAGCTCATATACTCATGCAAGTTCATATAATTTTTTTTTGAGAAAAAACTGAATGCAACAGGAACACCTATACTGAGTTACCAGGGCTGCCCTCTGAATTGTTTTCCTGCAATGAGTATGAACTGCCCTTCCCAAAGTACTTCACACACAGAGCAGCCACCAACCCTCAGGATGAAAGTGCAGCCCTTCCAGAAAGCAGTCTTGTCTTCTTTGCTGGACCAGCTTCTGCCTAGGACTCACAGGGCAAGAAAGAGATGGTATAAATGGCTCACTGTTTGGAACAGGGGGCTGTGGGAGTGTTCATCTAAGTTCAGCTGTACCCAGTATGCTTCCAGCACTGTGCAAAAACAGGTAGGGCTGGAATGAAAGCTGGATCTGTCAATTCAGCCCAACTTTCAGGCTGGGACAGATGAGCACATGTGCCTACAGTGAGCATGGGCTCTGAGTTCATACATATTCCAGAAGGAACATACTGACTTGTGAGGGAATCAGACTGATGAGTTATTTTGGTTCTAGTCTGCATGCAAATGAACCCTCCCAAACAGGCAGACACTGAATTCAGATGTGCTTTTCAGACAAAGTAAATAAGCAGTCACAAAGTCATTTGCAAGACTTATCTAAACCTGTTTAATCATGCTAGGACAAGCTCACTTTGAACAAAGGTCTACTCTTTGGAGAAAATGAGAGGGGAAAAAAAATAATCCAAGCCTTACCCCCACCAACTCTCCGAGGGATACAAGCACCTTCTCACAGGGGATGGCAGCAGCTAGATTTAGCAGAGCTTTCAGCTGAACTGAAGCTTTCCACATAAACATCCAGTGGTTGGCCAGTGGTTAACAAACCCTAGGCTGCTCCAGAATTCACAGCAAGTCTTTGTGAATTTTGTTAAAAGACATCCTGAGTATAAACAGTGGAATATTTTGTTTGCTTTGTACTAGAAGGCAGCAAGAAAATGTAAATGTTTTTCGTGAGTCTAGATTCATCCTATCAAAATATCTTAAATCAAGTTGGTGAAACCTGAAAGGGAGTTTTGAGCTTTCCCAGCCCAAGCTGTATCTGCTTATCCGCTCTCTGAAGTGCAGCTTACACAACATCTCACATGGACGGAAAACATTCCATAAGCAACTGCAGAGGGTGTGGTGGCACAGCAGCCTGCAGAGTAGCACAGAAAACACATTGATTCCTCCTGCCTACTGTGCCTTCTGTTAGATCCAGTGCACCAGAAATGGCTACTGGGATCGGCAGCAGCGCAGCTGGGTTAGAAACTTAGGAGACTGGTGGAATACCAAGAAATACTCATTTTTTTTCCAAGAGATGCTTACTGGTCACTGCTAACACCATTAGATCACTGACACTGGGGTTCACTGGGCTTCCTCCTAGCTGCACTTGCCAATGTGTCATGCTGCACACAGTGATCTGATGTGTGTTTCAGTGTGAAGACAGTCCACTGTCCTTTTTGCTTTAAAAACAGAGCATTCACAAGTATATTTCTGACTATTTTAAACATTTCTAACAGATCCTGTTGCTGTAGTATCTGGATAACAAGACCACAGT
Source organism: Chaetura pelagica (assembly GCF_000747805.2). Lineage (NCBI taxonomy): Eukaryota > Metazoa > Chordata > Aves > Apodiformes > Apodidae > Chaetura > Chaetura pelagica. The sequence goes on from NW_009951952.1 coordinate 2,156,473, forward strand.
ATTTAAAGTCTCCGAGGAAAAAATGTCAAGGCCTTTGAAAAATCTGTTTCCTTTTTTTCTTTTTTAACTTGCTCACTGAGTGATTTTCTTTTTTCTTGACTATTTTTAATACACAGCAACAAAGTGTACATTTAAACTGGAATCTTCAGACACACAAATCACAGAGGAATGTATCAGTGATTCTTCTCACAGCTTGTACATCGATAGGGTGTAGAATCAAGTCCAGAAAGTGCAGGCTTGTGTCAGATCACATTCGTTAACAAACACACAAAGCTCACAAGAATTATGTGCCAGTCTATATAAATTACTCAAGACAAATCAAAGCAGTGCTTAAAATAAGCAGTATTTCTGATCACTTGCACTATAAAAGAAAACAAGTTTCTTGGAACACAGAAGTTGACAGGTCCAATCCAAGTCCACAAATGCTGATCCTGGGTCTTCTGGGCATATGTTTAGAGTATAATAATGTCTGCAAAGCACAGGAGATAAGGATATAGAATGGCTTCTGTAATTGCTTATTGCTGCTTCCAGAGTTGGCTAGAAAGAAAACAGAATGCTACTTTTCTGAGCAAAGGTTTGGGAGAGGGAAACTAAAACCTTTTACTCTCTGAGACTATGGACCTTATATGCTGTTAATGCTGAAAAAAGAAAGACAAAAGATCCTTCAGAACACGCATGCAGAAAGGCTGCCTTTCCAGAGGACGGCTGTACCCTATGCAACAGCGCTGGGCTTGCTCTGGAGAGGGCTCTGGTTGCAAGGGGACACACACCACTTCAGCAGCTCCAAACTGGCATGGCAAGCAGCTTGGTGTAGACCTGTGGGACTGTAAATTACAGAGGGCTGGGCAGAGGGCAGGCATAAAGAAAGTACAGAACTGGCTTAAAACAACTGGTTTACCCTCACTCTTGCACCTTTCCCATGCCCAGCAGTGTGATGGGTATAGAAATAACTATTATTCATTGACCTGCTTCACAGGCACACATGCTTGGAAGCTATCAGTTCATATAAAAAACACAGATATCCTAAGCTTTGTTACACAGCTTATTTTAAATGCTTGAGGTACTGCTATAGAGACATTATTCAAAGACAGCTATTGGCACTGACATTTTGAGAAGAAGCTTCAAAAAAATCTGTGTTTCTTGTCCTATGACGAGCCACATGACCAGGCACATCACTCTGTAAGGGGTGTGGAGGAAGAGTTGAGCAGTGTGGGAAAGAGAGGGTCAGGGCTACATGATCTATTTATTTGCTTTCTTGCTTGAACCACAGGGCTGCAGAATGACACTGAACCCAACAGCTATGAACACAACTGAGAGTTATTCTGATGAGTGCAATGGTGGCAAAAAAATGTAAAAGCAACTCCTGTCCAATGCAGAAACAGTTTGGGATTCAAGAGACTTGGGAACAAACTTCCCTGAGGTTTGGTAAAAGAACATTCAGATTAGGTGCATGAAAATTTTGGTTTTCCAAAGTATTTTACGAAACCTCACAATAAGCCCTCTCCAGTTGTGGCAACCTAGAGATACCCAGATAGGAAGTGAACTTCACCCTGAAAAAAATGGGCATCACATTGCTATTCCGTGCAGCTTGGGTGTGGGCCTACTATTATCCAACATATCCTGAGGAGTTTGCTCATTCCCACTGCTCAGTGTCTCTCTTCAGGGCAACACCATCAAGAAGCAGTAAGAGCCTATCCCTGCTAGTATGGGGTGAGGAAGCTAATGCTGCTGCATGAATTAACAGCGTGCTCAGACAGGTCTTGGCCAGGACTTTAATGAGGATGGCAAGTATTCTGCTGGATGACTGAGAGGATATTTGTGGGAAACAGTTCTTCTTGCCCATGTTGCTACAGAGCAGCTCTGTGATGCTACAGCTGCTGAGGACTTGGTACTTGCAGGTGTGCACTTTGCCTACAATTTAGCTGATGCAGAAACTGGGACTTGGATATTTCCTGCTTTCTCTGTTATTTTAAGAGAGGGGAGGTAGTCACATGTGGTTTTCTTACAAGCTCTCTTTTAGTGCTTGACTTCTTGGGGCCCAGTCCTTTTTTTCATTGAAATGAATGAGCTTCTGTTGCTGACCCCAGTATAACCTCTAACAACTTATTCTGGACCCCACTGCTGGCATTTTGTGATCTACATTTTTTAAAAATTATTTATCCACCTATTTTGGAGCACAGGACTTTGTAGGTGTCTACAAGACTGTTAAGTATGTATATGACAACTGATTTCCTCAGTAAAGAAGGGTGTGCTGAGCAAGCCATGCCATGTATATACCCTTTTGTGCTGAGCTGCCTGGTACATAAACCTAGTTTTGCTTCCCTTGGTAGTCACTGTTTCTGCAGCCTTCTTCCATAAAGGGGCCCAGTTTAGGCTCTGATAACCTATTTAAGGGGGAAATGGCACTTCCATGCCAGCCTAAAGGTTACAAGTCTTGCTAAACTGTACAAAACCCAGACCTGAAGTCTTTAGCTGCCTGGTTTAGATCAACTATGTAAACCTGAGGGAGTGTGCCAAACTCCTGGATTTCCTGCTGCATCAATGCATGTGTTTGATGGTTCAAGACAGAAGAGTGACTCCACAACTGATGGCTCAGGCACATATCTAGGTGTCACAGCTACCAGGAGCAGGGGAGTCTGTAGGGTCAGCAAGTACTCAGAAAGCCCACCAGCTTCCAGTAATCACACTCCTACTGCTGAGCCACAACTCTGCTGCCAGGAAGCTGGGGATCCTGCTGCAGTACAGGGGATTCCTCCAGGCAGCAAGGCTCTTGAAAGCCAGTTCTGTGATGAACCCGCACTTAAGAGATGTCAGTTCCTTTCAGTCTGTTTACCAACACTTCCTGATGTGTGTCAGATGGTCTTGGATCACAGAAATCCAACCCTATGCTCTGGATGAGTGGAGGAATTGGTGCCTTCCTTGGTTTTCCTTTGAGATTGAGGTGGGATGTGCCTTTAGCTTATAGCTGTACCCACAAACACTAAAGCATCCATGTATTCAGGAGCCTATATGCAATCTATAGTTTTTGTTCTACATAATATGCCTGAGGTCATGAGGGAAGTCTATGCTGGCAGACAACTGGGACACATCATCTGAGTACCTCCCTGGAGCTCTACCCAATGGGAGAAATTTCCTCTCAGTGGGAACAGGATGGGATGTTTGTGAAGCAATTCAATTAGCTTCTTTGAAACAGAGTTTTTGAAACATTTGGCCTGTAGCTGATTAAACTTCTTGCCATGGCAGTTGCTGCTGTGTCATGTCTAAATTCTGTGTGGCAATCACAAGTCTTTATCTCACATATTTATAAGCTACTAAGAAAAAGCCTCTACCTGCCACGAAGAATGATTTGGAAGGCACATTGATTTTTATCCTGTTGGCTGGATTGCAACTTCATTAATGCTGATCCTCCTCAGTAAAACTATAGGTTTCTGCAGTTACCTTGGTCAGGGCAGCAGCTACCAGTGTTTACAAAATCTCTCAGGTGAGAAGAGCTACTAAGAAAGGAGATGTAGCTGAATTCTAGAAAAGATTTTTTTCTCCTGACAAAATACAGGAAACTGGGGTTAGCTGGAAAGAGGGATGGGAGAGGAGGGCATACAAATAAATACTAGTTCAATAAGATTATTAAAGCAAGTAAAACTTCAGGTAACTTCCTCTAACTCTGCTGAGAGTAACTGATCTGGATTTTGTTTTGTTTCAAAATAGTGCTGTTGAAGAGAGATGAGCACAGTGAGAGAGAGCAGTAAAACAGATTTTCAGTGCAGATACCTTCAGAATGCATGCATGCTGCCCCTTTAAATCTTACAAACTTTAATGCTCCAAGTGCTGGAGGGATAATTCTGCAACAAAGAGTTTCAGGCAGAATTCCTAATGGAAACTGATCTGGCTTGCAGGCAGGAAAAGTAGTTGTTTATATTTAAGTATCTTCTCACTGGGCAGTTAAAATGTGTTTTCAAAAATCAAGCTACAATAGAATCCATTAAAAACCCCCAACATTTTCCAACCACACACAATTGCCCCAAATAATTCCTATTCAAATTCAGGGAAAAGTTATGGTAAAACTTCTGATACTATTATGAGGTCAGCTGTTGGCAAGTGCTGGCATTTTAATGACAACCATAACAATAATTCACTAGCACTGCCAGAACAAGCAGACTGAACTGGTGCGGCGGAGATTAGTGAACATTTTACTTATCTGAAACAAATTCTTCTCTTCAGTAAGAGTTAGGAATGGTGACTTACCAGCTCTAAGAACCTCCTCACCACCTGTCTTTGTTTTAAGTTAGTTTCACCATCCAGGTTAGCTGTTTCTATATGGCAGAGCCCATCAGGATCACTTGAGGAAAGCAGCAGAATGTCAGCAGGTATAATTTCATTACAGCGAAGCTGCACAAAGTCTCCAACTTCAACTTCTTTCCAATATCTGCTTATATATTTCTTCTCATTCCTGGAAAGAAAAAATAAAAAATAACAGGACAGATATAAAAAGGATGCATAGACTGGGGATGCTTCTGATAAGACCTGGTTTGATTTGTAAGAGGAATATAGTGCCTTTGGAAGGTACTCTTAAGTTATGCTGGGAAAAGGCAATGCAGACTGTCAAGAGGCTACTTCCCACCAACTCAGAACCAGGTCTTTAAGTCCCACAGGACCACCTGTGGATGTTAGACCTGGCTAAGCAAGGTAAGCAGGAGTGCCACACCCTCTCCCTTCCACTATGCTCTGAGCCATCCACCTGACTCCATGAAGGGAAGGGACTAACTAACTAATTCTAGCTAAAATTCAAGGTTCTAGATCCATGACACACACAGACTCATGTTTTCTTGGCATTTGTATAAATTCTTCCATTGTGTTTTTGAAAGAAATTTCCTTTCAAAACAGCCATAGTACTAACTTGGTAAAATACCTCCTGAAAATGGGCAGATACTACTCTTGATACTTTTCTAAGCTGTCAGAAGGCCTTTTGCCATGTGAGCACTGAGACAGCTGCAAAAGCTGACACTGTCACCAGAGACAGACTCTGTCACAGCACTTTAACTGGCAGACTGGCATTCTCATGGGAAGGGGGGGTGCAGTGGCAGGTATTTTATGTTTGTTAAAGTATATTAGTTTAAAACACATAACTTTTAGTAGTAATGTGGATAGATTTGTAACCCAGTGGCAACACACAGGTCCTGACAATGTTGTTACTTTGGAGTTACTGAAATACGAGCCATGTCTTCTAATTCATGCTTGTCATGCCTTCACTGGTGATACAGGAATTAGTAACTTAATTGGCCTTTATTCATGGAGCTAGCCTAAATCCTGAACAATAATGTTAAAAACAAGGATGCATCAGATCAGGTTTTACCTCCCAGAATTTCTTCACTGTCCTTTTTTAACAGCCAGTTTATAAAGGGAGGAATGAAAATTATGGCTGTGATTTCTATTTCGATAAAGCCTGAAAAGGATGAATAAGAGCCAACTGTAAAACATGAGAATCTAACAAAGACAGGTACACACCAGGTGTTGAAACTAGCCATCCCCTTCATACTCGGGCCGAAACCAACGTTTAACTTTTCTTCATAACGAGTAAGAATTGCTTTGAAACCCAGTGTGCCCTAATGTACAAATCACTGCAGCCACAGATGGGAACGGTTTGTTAACCATGCAATCAGTAACTCCAGGTCCCTTCATATGGGGCCATTGCTCTTCATCCTTTGTAATTTAACTGTGAGACTGGGTGATGTTCAAACGCATGTACAATGGGTAGCAGTACAGAAGTATGATCAGGCTAAGAATAGCAAGTAGTCCCATACTATGCTATAAGCACCACAACTTTTTATTTAACTCCCATTGTTTGAAAAGCACTGCTATTTTAGCATTTCCTCACCTCTCACATGCTTAGCAACTGCCACAACTATATACACTGTGGCAGGAAGGGTGGATTTCGAGCAACACAAGGGCAAATGGCTCTGCTGGGATAAATGAAGTTGTTCAGCTTGGAGAAGAGAAGGCTCCAGTGATACTTTATGGTGGGCTTTCAGTATATAAAGGGGGCTTACAAGAAAGACAGAGACTTTTTACCAGGATTAAGAGTTTTAAGCTGAAAGAGGGCAGGTCTAGATAAGACCTAAGGAAGAAATTTTTTATTATGAGGGTGGTGGGACACTGGAACAGGTTGCTCAGAGAAGCTGTGGATGCCCCATTTTTGGAAGTGTTCAAGGTCAGGTTGGATAGGGCTTTTGAACAACCTGATCTTGTGAAATATACCCTTGCCCATTGCAGGGGGCTTGGACAAGAAATGTCCAGCAGTGCCACAAGGGCCAGCAGTGGACGGAAAATTACTGTCCATATAGAAAATGACTTCCTAACCCTCTTTGTCCAGGGTTACTCTGTGTCCTCTAACACAGCTCAGAACTCAGACCTGTCCCAGTGCAGCCAGTGAGTGGTCACTGCAAGTATTCTTTGCAGAACAGGGCCACAATGCTGTCTTCAGATGGGGTGGTTCAGATACTAGATGCACTACAAATACACCAATCCTGTAAAAGCATTCCTTTAACATGCTCAGCCTGTTCTTCTGAACATGCAGGTTACCTCACACTGAGGTAACACTGTCATACCTCTACCCAGCACAAACATACCAAGTGAACCTATTGATACAGTTCCAGTTTTGCCCATTGAGTTCTGCAGACTTGGTCATCCAACTACTATGTAATCTAGTAAAGGTTTATTCTTGCTGATATATTGTGCCAGTAAATTGCACAAGTTATACATGAGAGTTAGGAATGCCACACCTCTTATAAGAGAAAGTCTGTCTTTAAAATGTAAGCTTTCCTTTAGGTTTGTAAGGTGTGGCATACAAGAAGGCTTGAAGTTCAAGGTTTTGAACAGTTTCACCTCAGTATGTCCTCACAAACATTATTCTTCTAGTCCCTCTTCAGAAGGGCCTCCTCCCACATCTCTAATGATGCCCACTGCATTGGTCTGCTGTCACAGAAAACCTGAATTAAACACAATATATCCATGGGTGGGCATATGTGCATCATTACATGTTTGGTGTTGTTTTCAACCAATTCAGTACACTTTTCAACTTCAGAACAAAGATAATGTTTAAGCAAATGCTTCAGCTGAGCTCTTCACAGTAACACCAACATTTCAACATCCAGGACTGAAATGAATACCATATCCCAGGGACCATCTCCTTACACCTGCAGGTGTTTAGGTAATGGAGACCACACCCTCCACACTCTTACAGAACATCAACAACATGCAATAATGTGGGTACTCTTTATACATTGCACAGTCACCACATTTTTTTCCTGGTACTGTCCTGTCTCTCCATTTACCTGGTAGGTGCTTCTGAAAGCCCTTCCTGTCTCTGGTTTTTAATATCCAAAACTAATCCTCAGATTTTTCTATCTTTTATTTTATAATTACCCATCTGATAAATTGGCCTTTCAAACACAGATGCTTTGGTCTATTTTTCTGGGACCCTGCCCAGAAAATTCTTGCTTTGCCCTGACTCTGTCACTACTATGTGATGGATGACAGTCCTCTGCAGCCTCAGCACAGGGCTTCAGGCACTGCTTGCAAGGGACTCTTCAAACAAAAGCTTTTCCTAAGTTGAAGTAGACATCATACAGCCTCCTGGAATATTTTGTCAAAGGGCTCAAAGATTTGTGGCAGGAACACAGGACTCTGAGGCAGCAGTGGTGGTCCATTGGTTGCAGGAAACCCTGCTATGGATGTTTAGGCCAGAAGCTAACACCCCACAACTCTAGTTCTACCCACCCTAGCTTATCACAAGCCTGAAGATACATTTTAGTACCTATGACACCTATGACAAACTTGAGGCTGGTGCTACAAGAAGCCAAAGTTATGAGGAACCACAGGAACATGTCAGAGATACTAATTGTTATCTCTCAAACCTGAAGAGTTAGACTAAAGTCTTCCCAATCATTATGCTGTCACGAGCTACTTCTATTCTGCCAAAAGGATATTGTTGGTACTCTCCAGTTAAATCACCATTACAAACTATGAACTTCAGACAGCTTTACTCAGCTACTGTACCATGTTGTTTTGGCCTCACATATTAAAAATGTCCAGCTTCTTGTATACAACCCAATCTTTATCAACATATTTGATGGCAAAGATTATATTTGTCAGCTGTGGTTTAAACCTACAGTCACGTACATGTTCATGTTCCTCTTCGTAACTGGAAGCAGAACTTGCCAGTGCTTTCATTTTTCTAAGCTTGTCTTTACAGGTAGACATTGACTGAAATCTAAAGATGGATGGCTAAAAAGTCAGCTGGCACAGCTGCATCAACATGGGCAAAGAGGAACCTAATGAGGTTCAACAAGAGCAAGTGCAGAGTCCTGCACCTGAGAAGGAACAACAAAATGCACCAGTACAGGTTAGGAGATGATCTGCTAGAGAGCAGCTCTGTGGAGAAAGACCCTGGAGTCCTGGTAGACAACAAGTTCTCCATGGGACAGCAATGTGCTCTTGTGGCCAGGAAGATCAATGGTATCCTGGGGTGCATGTGGAGGAGAGTGTCCAGCAGACTGAGGTTCTCCTCCCCCTCTACTCAGCCCTGGTGAGACCTCACTTGGAGTGTTGTGTCCAGTTCTGGGCTCCCCGGTTCAAAAAGGACAGGGATCTACTTGAGAGAGTCCAACAAAGGGCTGTGAGGGTGATTAAGGGACTGGAACATCTGTCTTATGAGGAAAGGCTGAGACACCTGGGGCTTTTCAGTCTGAAGAGGAGAAGACTGAGGGGGATCTAATTAATGTCTATAAATACATGAGGGCATCAAGGAGGCAGGGACAAGCTCTTTTCACTTGTGCCCTGTAACAGGATGAGGGGCAATGGATTCAAACTCAATCACAGGAAGTTCCACCTCAGCATGAGGAAGAACTTCTTTACTGTGAGGGTTACAGAGCACTGGAACAGGCTCCCCAGAGAGGTTGTGGAGTCTCCTTTGCTGGAGTCTTTCAAGACCTGTCTGGATGTCTTGCTGAGTGATCTGCTGTAGTTTCGGGTCCTGCTCTGGAAGGGGGGTTGGACTCAATGATCTTTGGAGGTCCCTTCCAACCCCTAATATTCCGTGATTCTGTGATTATGTGACATCAGGTGTGGCCCTGGTAGGAGTCAAGACTCCTTCAGAGGTTGATGCCCTTTTGCAACAATGAAGAATGATTATCCCAGCATATCCACTTTCCAACATACAAGCATGTTGCAAACCAATGATGTCACAGAGGCTCCCGTGTGAAATGAAAGGCATTTGTTTAGTCTTATGTGGGGAGGAGAGAAGATGGATCATTCCCTACAAAGGGAAAGCCTGCAACATCCCTTCAAGTTTATGAACATACAAAAAATTACAATCATTGTTATTAAGTATTTGTATTAGGCTACTTACTGTGTATATTTGGCCTGTGTTCTGTTTTGAAGAAGAACAGCCTGCAGCATTGTGCTGAATTTGAGATCAGCTTTGGTTAACAGCAAAAACTAATCAAAACAAAAAATACCGATTTTTTCCTTTAAATTTCAACTTTAGATTTAGAAACACAGAAACTCAGAAAGAATTTCTTTTCCTGTTAACCATGCTTTTCCCTCTCCTGGCCTCCTTTGCAGTGTAAGCTGATAGAGGTCATGCCCGTAATTTTACTTTTCTAGCCATGTAGAAATCAGTCTTTTTTCTACAGAAGGCTGAAGATTTCAAACCATCTCTGTTTAAACATGACAAAAATAATAATTTCCTTCTTATTAATAGCTTTGAACTGTTTTTGGTATGATAAGGAATTATTCAAAATGACCATACTTAAAGGGAGGTAACAAAACTACACATACATAAAATTTTAAAGGAATCTTCCCTCTCCTCTCAATTTTATTTAAGGTTTTTTAAGTCTGGGGAAAATAACCCATGCAGTATTTGGTAAGAAATGTGAAGGCCATGAAGCTGTAGTCTGTTCCTCTTGTGCCACGCCTGCCTACTAGGAATTATATATGTTAAAAGGAGGAGATAAGACTACAACACAATAATTTTTTCTTCCTTCTCCACTAACAAAAAATATAGTTAATCAACAGGAATGGCTGATGCAGATTTGCTCCACCAGTGAGCAGCTGGGGCACCTATGCTTCTGTGTAACACTGCCCAGTAGTTCCAATATAGGCCCCTAAATTCATCTCAGCAGGACTTGTAAAAGATATTTAGCAAAAGAAAGTGGCTGGGGGTTTTTTTTTTGTACCTTTTGAACTGCTCAGGCCAGTTTACACAGCACACCCCTCACAGGTTGCAGCTACAACCCAGAGGTTTTTAAGCCTCTCAAAACATCCAAATGAAGTGTTGTTTCCTAGTCCAAGCCCATCCGCTGACCTGCTTTTGAAGTAACAATTGTCTTCACTTCAAAGGAAATCAGAGCCCTTTGCCTTCCTTGCCAGCTGAGGTCAGTCATTGAACCACTAGACTTTAAAAGAAACAGCAAGAAATTAAGTCTGTGGAAGAGGAAAAGCCCTCCACAAAAGACAAGTCAAAGAGTTGTTCTGTACAAGGCATAATTTGGAGCTGTCCTTGATGTTGGCCAGGTCCTTCCTGTCCATCTCAGGAGGCATAAGTAGAGTGGGGTAGTGCTGAAGAACTTCTCAGGTACATCTCTGCCCTCAGTGACTCAAAAGATGTCCAGTTCAGTTGGCTACAAGTGCTGTGACAAGTGTCCTGGTTAGGACCAAGCTAACTAAGGAACTTGAGGCTAACTGGCAGCGACCAAGCAGAGCAGCAGCTCTAGAAGGAGAACCTTAATTTGTAACACAAGCACAGGAGTCCCTCATCAGGGCAATACTATCTTGATGGAGGCTCCAGCCTGTTTCTCAACAAGTCCTTCACACTCATCCAGTTCTCTCAAATTCTCATGCCTGGGCTGGAGCCCTCAACTTACACCCTCCACCTCTCCTCCCCACACTTCTGCAGATGTGGGAAGGGTTCCCACTCTATTAACACTTCAATGGGAAGCAGAGGTTTTGCATAATTCATCCCAGGCCACAAAAGCAGAGCTGGTGTACAACACTGAAATACACGTACAAACCCACACTGCTATAACCAGTAATAATAATGATCTGAAAACTACAGGTGTAGCAGATCTTGGAGCTGAAAAACATGAGCTATCTATGAGACCAAGGCATATACTACACAAAGTCTGAACATGTTAAGTATCTATGGAAACACACTGGGAACCATTTGGGTACAATTACAATGTTGTGGCAGAATAAGGAAAAACATGTAACATAAGTCAATGCCAAAGCAGGTTACATAATGCCCAGAATATGTCTCCATTCCACTGCAAATGATAACATCTGTTCCTATGCAAAAAAATCAAGAAGAGGCTCTGAATCTGATGTTAATCAGACAAAATAGATTAACAGACTGTGTTCCTGACAAATGTTGAAGAGAAAAAAGTCTCTCCATGATTGAAGTTTCTAAACAGATCCCTTAATCCTCACATTATTTTAAGAGCTCTTAAAAGTTTTCTTGTTTTCATGGACTTTATTTCTTTTTATTAGCAAGTGCAAATGCATGTTAAGGTCACTAAAAAGAAATTAATGTGCAATGATGAGGCATAAATGTGTCTTTATTATATTCACTCTTTCTTGAAAATTGCTGATTTTTCTGTTACAAGTCAAACTTGCTATGAAAAAAATGTACCCAGAAAGCCTCGGTTTATAACGTGGAAGTAATAATTTAACTTCTCTTGGCAGTGTTATCTCCATTATGCCCCATGTTGAAAGAAACCTCACTATTGTTCACTATCATGAAATATTTACTACCCGGAATAAATGAATTTTCAGCCAAGAAACTTGTTCTTGTGATAACAACATGAAACATAAAGGCAGAACATGGAATGAAACTTTACATAAACTGAAGAAAGAAAAAGCTGTCTTCCAAAACTTGATTTTAAAACTCTACGATTGTTTCAGAGAGATATCTAGTATTACTTTTAAGTATTGTGATTCTTGACACTCCTATGCTTACTGCCAAAAATGCTGAACTCCTACATAACTCTTCCAGTAAACAGATCCATTGGGTGAGAAGACTATGAATTGCTTATATTTAGCAGGATGGACAGGGATTGGTTAGCTTTGAGGCAAAAGTTTGGAAGAAGTAGAAGAATGGCATGAATGTAATTTGCACCCAGAGCTATAGACATTAAAGTCCACAAGAGAGGCACCTCCATAATAAGGCCACAAATTTTTTGATAATTTGATGAATGAGAACTTCTCTTCTGAACAGACTAATGCAACGAGTGCCTGTCTTCAGATGTCTTCTTCCAGAGCATCACCAAACACAATCTTTGGACTTGACAACATTGCTTACTGGTACCTAAAGCAAAAGACAGATGCAAAGAAGACAGCCAGCTCCGCAGTGGGCCCACAGCCAAATAAGGTTCTCATCCTGAATTTCAGGACCATCATAGATAAGGAAGGCCAAGTGCACCTGGGCACCAAGTACAAGATCCTGCATCTGGGGCAAAGCAACCCCAAGCACAACTACAGACTGGGCGGGGAATCAATTGAGAACATCCTTGAGAAAGACTTGGGGGTACTGGTTGATGAGAAGCTCAACATGAGCTGACAATGTGCGCTTGTAGCCCAGAAAGCCAACTGTGTCCTGGGCTGCATCACAAGAAACGTGGCCAGCAGGTCAAGGGAAGTGACTGTCCCACTCTACTCTGCTCTGGTGAGACCCCACCTGGAGTGCTGTGTCCGGTTCTGGAGACCACAACTCAACAAGGACCTGGAGCTGTTGGAGCAAGTCCAGAGGAGGGCCACAAAGATGACTGGTGGGCTGGAGCATCTGTCCTATGAAGACAGGCTGAGAGAGTTGGGGTTTTTCAGCCTGGAGAATAGAAAGCTCTAGGAAGACTTTATAGTGGCCTTCCAGTGCCTGAAGGGGCTACAGGAAAGCTGGGGATGGGCTTTATACAAGGGCTTGTAATGAGAGGATGAGGGGTAGTGGCTTTAAATTGGAAGAGGGGAGATTTAGATTAGATATTAGGAAAAAATCCTTTCCTGTGAGACACTGGAATAAGTTGCCCAGGAAAATTGTAGCTACTCCATCCCTGGAAATGTTCAAGACCAGGTTGGATGGGGCTTGGAGCAACCTGGTCTAGTGGTAGCTGTCCCTGGTCATGCAGAGGGCTTGGAGCTACATGATCCTTAAGGTCCCTTCCAACACAATGCATGATTCTATGACAATAAGACTGATACATTACAGTGGCTTTCCAAGCCCCTGCAAAAAGATTCAGCTGAGCTTGGTATTGTGCAAACATGGAAGAAGAAAACATCCCCTGCCCAGAGGGAACCAACTGAAATTATACAGACACCTAATTACACAAATCTCCTCTGTGCCTGTTTCCTAAACAAGTATAGAAAAAGCAGGAACTCTTCCAAGTGAGACCTTAGGCACCACATTTTGGTAAGACATGAGCTCTATGTAGAAACCTTCCAGGTTCTTTTTCCTCTAAACCAATCATAAATGGCATGAAGACACTCAGGACAACTGTCTTGAGTGCCTAAAATTCAGATGCAAGCTAGATGTATCCATTTGGTGGACCAAATTCCTCCATTCAGTGCTTTCATACTGCATTTAAGCCAATGTACTAATGAGGTGACCATTTCAACTAAGTTCTTCAGCTCTGAACAGTAAATCTGAAAAGGTAAATTTAGCATGGCTCTGCAGAGATAGTGAGGGAAACCCCATTCTTTAGCAGATTCAGACACTTCAGTGGAAATGGAATCTCCTTCTTCTGGTTGTGCACACCTGCCTACTTGGATCTTAGGACTGCCCGATGGGCCATAAAAATGCATTAACATATTCACTATGTATACACCAAAAAAAATGTGTAAAATGCTGCTGAAGAGAGGTACTTCCTAAATTTAAAAAAAATTGTTCCGTTTCTATGAGCTAAACATGTAACAGTTGAAAGAATTTTTATCAGAAAGGTATTTCCTGCTAATTATGTGCACAGCCCCAGTGGAGTTGTTCACTGATACTCAGCTTGGGAAACTTCTTCTCCACCAAACTGTGTCATACAAACACATCTTATTTAAAGCTCTAAAGCTCACAAATGATCTAATCACCACTAAGCAGATGTTAACATAGTTCAGCTTTTTTACCTTAACAAGACAATTAGTGAAAAGAACATTAATAATTCACCACTTTCACATTTAAATGGCAAAATCAATGTCTCAGACTAAAGTATAAGTGTTCTCCAGTTCCTCCTGAAAATTATAAAGTTTTACATTTTCCTTCCTTCTGTTCTTGTCTGGGGACAAGAACATCCATCCATGACATCCTTCTCATCTGGATTTTCTCATCTGTTCTTGTCTGGACAATCTGAAGATCAGGTTGAGGACAGGAAAAATATTTACCTATTCTAACACAAGCTTAGATCTCAGTGGGTCTCCGGGTGCAATGTTTTCAGTCACAACATCCAAGATGATGTTTTGCATGTTGCCTCTAAATTTCTTCTAGCTGCAGTTCCAGAAATTAGCTTCAGCCCATACACAAGACTTTGCTTCTTCCAGTGTGACACAAAAGTTACCAGCTTAAAGAGCTGGCAATGATTAAAAAAAACCCACAACAAAACCAAAACAAACAGAAAAAAACCTTTTGGCTGTAATATTATTGGAAGAATCTTGCAAAAGAAAATAAAGGTGGATGCTCCTCTGTAGTTGCAGAACATGTTAACAGTTCTTTCTACTCTGAAACTAACATGCAAAACTGTGTAGCATGTGGGTTATCCAAAGATATTGGAAGCATGTTTTGTTGTACTCATTTGTCAATTCTTATGAATTTTAACTCTAGAGATAGTAAGGATTACTTTCCTCTCTGTCTGAGGACATGGATTCAATGGGGATTGAAGAAGCAGGGAAACCTCAAACTCAGACACACTCAGGCACACCTGCATTGACACTGAGAGGTACAAAGGGAGATTTAAGGTGCTACAGTGGAAAAAACTGTGGTCCTTCTCTGTATCTATTAAGTCAGATGCCTGCACAAAACACCTCCAGGCAGTTATGGCAAAGTGGGCATTTTTACCAGCAGTTGTGGATGCCTACCCACTAGCAGGCAAAGCAGACTGGATGCATCTGTGGGCTTCTTTGATTTGGCAGGATTTGTACACAAACACTGACCTGACCTTGAATGCTAACTTGTGAATAAAAGAGGCCCCAGAATATTAAAAAGTTAGTCAAAACGTGTATTGCCAAACGTTTGTTAATCAGATCCTGGGCACTGCTTTTAGAGCCCTGTCACTGGTGTGAGTAGCTGCTCTGTGCCCCAACACAAACTTCCTGTGGGCCAGTATAATGCTTCACTTGTGAGCCATGGCTCCTGCTTCATCACACTTCATGTCTCCTTAGCTGGCTACGGCTCGGCAGAAAGGAGGTCAGCAACTTTGGGATAACTGGCTTCTCAGAAGCTGCTTCTTAATCTGGAGGAACAGAAGCATCAGATAAGGTCCCCAAATATGAACCTAAGTAGATTTGAAAGCATTTTTTTAGTCTTTATAATATCTTGTAGCTATTTCTCTATGCAGTTTCTTCAGCAACAGAGCCATGAAACTTCTCAGAAGAAACATCTCTATCATAGGAACTGAACCAAACACGTAGGAGCTAGAGGTTGCTGCAGTGCTCTCACTAGTGCTTGTACTGGCAGCCAGAGTGGAAGAACTGCCTAACATTTTAAATTTAGATCTCCAAAGTCACTTTGTGAGCAGCAGTATCAGTGTAAATCCCAGGGGCTCTCCTGATCTGAAGCATAAACATCTATCTCTGTACAGTCCCAAGAGTGAAGTGGCAGGAAAAGACTCAGAAGAATCCTAATTCTTTCACCTAGCTGGCAGGAGAATGGGCCTTAACTTGTAGTTCAGGCTGGTCTGAAAAGCACAGTTGAAGTTTTAAAAATAGTGACTTATCCTAGGCTATCTGCAGCAAATTTTTCTATATTTAGCTGCTCTCGTAGGTTATGCAGTCTGTCTTTATGTTTCTGGATCACTGCTTGCCCCAACAAGACAAGAATACTAATGTGAGGAAAAGCAAACAGCCTCAGGCTATATCTTAGTACTAAGAGATGTTAAAATTACCATATCGTTCTCAAAACAAAATAAAAATCTGAAAATCTCTAAAATACTGGTCTCAATTTCCAACAAGGTGTTGCTCAGGAATGCTTTCTAAATGAAGATCGGTAAGGCCGTATCTAAACTGGGACCTGGGAGCATGTCCCAGTATTCATGACTGAGTACTGACTGAAACCAGGGCATGTGTAAGCCTCAACTTGCTGTGCTCTGGGTCCTGATGCAGTTTGAATTCAGCCTTATCTGAAGCTGTTTTACAGAAATTCACAGAATATAAAATCGTTCCTCGGACTGAACTCCATGAACATCATCTGCAGTGATATGAATCTTGGAAGGCCTGAGTCAAAACAAGTATGTCTATGAATGCAAACTTCATATTCAAAATGCTTGGTGAAAGTCAAATATGACAGAGAACCGTGTTGAAGAAGTGAGAACCACAAAAAAAGGCAAAATTCTACTATTTAAAGGAAACTGTAGGATGTCTTTAGTAACGTTTGTGTAGTTCAGATTCAACAACTTGACTACGGTTGGTACCTACATATAAAAAATTCAGGGTAAGAATTGATTTAATATTTTCAGTGTCAGTTTGTCCATCCTGTGAACCCCTATTTTCACACTCCCTGTTGCTTCCCCTGAATTACAGCTGTTGGCCTTCATCTCATTCATATTCCATGCTTAACTGGAGCTAGTCAATGAGTGCAATTTAATATGAAAAACTAAGCCAGAATAATACTTTTGCTTTTACAAACGCACTCCTTTCCTGTCCTACCTACTTACAATAAAAATTACTATGAATTACAGTCAACCTGATGGAATTATGAGATACAGTCAACTAACACAGACTAACTCAGTCAGCTAACACAATAACACACCATAACCTGTTAAGTTATTCAAAGGCCTAAAAACTAAGGAGCTCTGCAGAGAAGCAAGTCATCTTTGCCACTTGTCCACAACTACTGAACTACCATTGATAAAAAGGGCAATTTAAAGAGAAAAAAACACCAAAAAAAATTGATAGTGTCTTTCCATAAGTTCACTAGACAATATATTTGCACAATAACCTTTACATAATAATTTCCATTATATCATTCCAACTTTTAAAAAATAACTGAGGCAGTTATAACCTGAAGATCTTCAAGAGCTTGTTGGTTGCCAGACATGTACATACTTAAACAAGAGCATGCACTCTTGCAAATATAAACACTTCTTCACTTTTACCCTGTAATAAAGAAATAGTGAAATTTGTGAAGGCTGTTTCATAGAAACTCTGTTTTACTTCATTTTGAAGAATTTAAAATCTGAGCAGGCCAGCCAATAGGAATCGATAATGTGCTTTGATTCTTTTTACATGAAAGGGTTATTTTATGAAGCTCAATATGCCTTGGTAATGACTAAATAAATTATTTGCAAATAGTATACTCACAGTTAGAAAAAAATGCTCATGTGTGATTTTCGCTTACTTGTTCACTGAACTCCAAAACCAGGCTACAACTCTTGGCCCAAATTCAGCAGAGTAAATTCAGCTAAATATATGTCCAAACTCAGGTGAAAAAGCACTTTTTACTGGCCAAACTCCAGAAAGAAAACTTCACTGTAGTTTATACTCATACCCTCCATGGGGGGAAAATGATAAAACATTGGAATTCAATACCCTAGAAATAAATTTTAAGCTCTTTACTGCAGCCAAAGGAAGAAAGTGACTGGCTGCAAACAACTCAGCTTTTCAAATGCCCAGAAACTGATCTTAGAGCAAGCAATTACAAAGAGACTATTTATTGAAAGTGTTTGAAACACAGAGAGGGAACAAAGAGCCTAACAGAGCTTGTGAGAACTGAAACACCTCAGCAGGTGGCAGGCCACCCTGCTCGTGGGCAGAGAAAGCAACACTCAGCAGCCTGGCATATTCTGAGACCAAAACAACAGTGTCACAACTTTTAGGCAGAATCTATCCCAGAAAGGCAGGAACATCAGTTTTAAAATTGAACTTCAATCTGATCTCCCAACGTGCTATTTCAAATTAAACCAATCTAGTCCTGCAGGTAGAAGTTACAGCCCTAACCAAAAAATGTCTTACCTTGAACCCTTCTCCCCTGAGTCTGTAAGAAATTAAAAGAAAATCAATTGCAGTTTTTTAGAGAGCACACAGATCTTCAGATTAGCTGAATTCTAACACATTCAAAGTCCAATTCTTAAACTTCTTTTGCAGATTTTTCTCTCTCCCTTTTACTAACCATTTTCGTCTCAATTATTCCAACCCATAGCTGAGGGTTATTCTTCACTCGTCCTCTCCCCATCATAAAAAACCATCACATCATAAATGTGTGCCTTTCTTTCTCTCCCTAATGCCAAACTGCTATCAGGACAGTAATTTCCAGTCTTGCCTCCATCTTTTTTCCACACTAGTTTTGCTACAATCACTTGCCTTCTGTATCCTCAGCAATTAATGACTTTAAACCCAATGGCTCCTCTTTGCTACATCCAGTTGAAAGATAAATCATCTCCAAAGCATCATCCTGCTCTTTAAGTTTTGCAACACTTCCATAGATGGTGATCTTTTTTTGTTGACACCTCATAATTGATCACGTGGGGTTTTTTTAATGACTCCTCTTCCGGATAATACACATAATGACATAAAAGGATTACATTTAATTCCATAACTGCAGGGTTAACTAAGGAGAAGTCTTTCTAAGGAAGACACCCCAGCTTGTAAAACTGCTAAAACTGAAAGATGTGACTCTTAGTACAAAGAAAAATGATATTTTCTTTCCTGCAGGTACTAATTTAGACCAAGCTGCTTTGTAAACGCATAGTATAAATTCTAAAAATGCTTTCCTGACTATCCTCAAAGCAATAAATTTCTTCTGTAAACATATGTCAAAGAGATACGTGTGTCACCAGGACAGAAATTCAGTCTAGATGCCTTCCAACACACAGCAGGTCACACTGTCAGCCTGCTGCCAGCTTGTGTGCTGTCTCCAGTGTGGTCTGCCCATGGAGACAAAAGCCATACACCCCCAGCACCTCAGGAAAGCCCTGACCTACTCTGCTAGTTGAACTGTGGTATTAGAGCAAGAGAGTGGTGTGAGACAGATGTATAAATTCTTCAGGGTTAAACTAAATATAGTAATGTATTTGTTTTTTCAAGCGTAATCCAAACACACGTTTTCTTGGAATTTGTACTTCTATTCATTGATTCTCCATAATCAGCCAGAATGTTTTATGGAGGACAGGAAGGCATCTTCAGTAATTTTTTGTTAAAATAAGAAAATTGCTCTTGGCCCAAAACCTTGTTTGAGAACTCTGTGTATATTTTCCTTCGTCTTCTCAAGCAACAGGACAAAGCAGGAACAGTGACGTGATCTTAATCTGAGAGGCAAGGCAGCCCCTAATGCTTCCTGTGACTACAGAGCATGCCTTCAAAAAAATCCAACCTGATAAATTCTAAAACCAAAGGGAAACCACTCTGTTCTGCAAGGGTAAAAGTGTCTGTTCAACTGCCTTAGTTCTAAGGCAGCACCAAAGGAGACTCCTGCAAGGTACCAGCTTAGTTACAATGCAACTCATTTTCAACAAACTAAAAGGGGGCTTCTAACCCTAAGCATTTGCCAGTGTATAAATTCATTTTTTACAAGAAATATGAAAAATGTATCTCCTTTCTTACCATCTTTATTAGTAGTAAGCAGATCCCTTCCAGGCTGGGTTTACATCCTTTTGGAAGAGCCCTGATTTTGCACATGTGTCTCACACACTGATGAAGAGCCAGGCGAAGAGCCAGGCAGCACAAGAGTCTGCTGATGGGAACTGAGAGATGGTAAGAGGTACATGAGATACATATATCCAGAGAGGAAAGTGTGAGGTATACCTGGAGGAAAGCCTGTGAAGATGATGAAAAACAGAGGAAAGGGTCTATTGGCCATTTGAAAACACAGAGCAAGGACTGTTAAGGAAAACTTGCTTTAACTTGAGTAAGTAAGCTGAAGTTTTGGAAAAATTAAGTCAGTAATTTGAAATGGTGAGAAACTAGGGCTGCTTGGTAATAAAAAGGCTGTTGATTCTGTGACTCTGTGTTTGCTGGGCTCTCCCTAAACTTTATTGCTAAGACTGCAAAACGAGGCAATACTGTGCAGCTCTGTCTTCTGGACCTGCCACATTAGTTTTGAGATTGTACCAGTTTGTGGGCCACAATGGACTTTGGAGATGTAGACTGTGAAAAAAAATCACATGCTGAATACCTACTGAGGGCTGTACTACTGCAGTGACTTTTAGCAATGCAGGAGACATTAAAGAGGATGTAAATCAATTACTCAAATGCAGTTTCATACATGGGGCATACCAGTTTTCAGAGAGAGACTACTAAAAAATGTTGTATTTTGCTGTATTTTCTTGTATTTATCTCAGAACAGCGAGACTTGCTCAGTTTCTCCCAACTTGCCTAAGAAGGGAATTAAAATTTCCTTATTTGTGGCTCTCACAGTGTTGGTAAATAATCTTGATTTCTGTGCATTTAATGATATACAAAACTAAAGGGATGAGTAATATTTTATGTAGGATATGTACAACATATGCAATACATTTTGTTATCAATCAGACTTTGCTTCCACATCAGTTCATTTGGGAAACATTATAGAAACTGCATGGATCCATTTTTCCTGCTTTAATTTAGAATTAACTTTAAAAAAAATAATAAATAAAAATCTTTTTCCCTGGTCTAACATAATATATTGCATTTAGATCAGGAAATGAAAAGGTGTTTCTCTAAGGTTAATCAATTACTTTGAGCAAATCTAAGAAATTAGCAAAAGTTTAAATCCAATAATAATAATGTCTACAATCTCTGTAGGTGAATTTTCTTTGTCAGTAAAATCCTATGGCTTGTCTTTAAACAAAGACCTGCACTTCTTTCTTCAAGAAAAGTCACGTTTTTATATTTTTCTAAAAGAGCTTAGTGGAACAAATGAGAAAAGGTGTAACTGTCTGGAGACTGTGACTATTTTAACTGCTACTGTGCCTCATTCAACTTCATCCCTAGTGTTTATTAGACTGTGTATGTCTTTGTATGAAGGAGTGATTGTCTGTAAATGAAACTCCTGACTGTATTGTACTGATTCTTATTTGATAGTGTTTAGACAAACTGTAACTAAAAAAATATGCTGTTCCAGTCTTTGAGAAACTCAGAAATTTATGGGAAAATGTGCAGTATTATGGTAGATTCTTAATTGAGGTGACATAATGATGAGAGACATGAGTCTGGATTTTGTCACCAGTGTAACAGGATCATATAGATTAATTAAAAAGTGGAGTTCCTGGAGGGTTGGTACTGGGCCTGGTGCTGTTCAACATCTTTATTGACATGGACAGTGGCACTGAGTGCACCCTCAGCAAGGCTGCTGACAACACCAGGCTGTGTGGTGAAGTCAACACGCTGGAGGGAAGGGAGGCCATCCAGAGGGACCTTAACAGGCTTGACAGGTGAGACCATTCCAGCCTCATGAAGTTCAATAAGGCCAAGTGCAAGGTCCTGCACCTGCAGCAGAGCAATCCCAAGCATGATTACAGGCTGGGCAGAGAATGGATTGAGAGCAGCCCTAAAGAGGACGACTTGGGGATGATGGTTAATGAGAAGCTCAACATGAGCCAGCAATGTGTGCTTGCAGCCCAGAAAGCCAAATATGTCCTGGGCTGCATCAAAAGAAGTGTGGCCAGCAGGGCCAGGGAGGTGATTCTGCCCCTCTGCTCTGCCCTGGTGAGACCCCACCTGGAGTGCTGTGTCCAGTTCTGGAGTCCCCAGCATAAGAAGGATATGGAGCTCCTGGAGCAAAACCAGAGCAAGGCCACCAGGATGACTAGTGGATTGGAGCATTTCTCCTATGAAGACAGGCTGAGAGAGGGGCCACCAGGATGACTAGCATTTCTCCTATGAAGACAGGCTGAGAGAGCTGGGTTGTTCAGCCTGGAGAAGAGAAGGTTCTAGGGAGACTTTATAATGGTATTTCAGTATCTGAAGGGGCCTATAGGAAAGCTGGGGAGGGACTTGTTATAAGGGCTTGTAGTGATAGGATGAAGGGTAATGACTTTAAACTGGAAGAGGGGAGATTTAGATTAGATAATAGGAAGAAATTGTTTCCTGTGAGGGTGTTGAGACACTGGCACAAGTTGCCCAGAGAGGTTTTGCTGCGCCATCCCTGGAAGTGTTCAAGGCCAGGTTGGATGGGGCTCTGAGCAACCTGATCTAGCGGGAGGTGTCCCTGCCCATGCAGGGAGCTTGGAACTAGATGATCTTTAAGATCTCTTCCAACCCAAACCATTCCATGATTTTATAGAATTCCTCACTTTTTTTTAACTTTTAAAAATTTTGGATACTGTGAGTTTCAAAACTTGCAATCATATTTTTGGGGTGACTACAGGATATGTGAAGAAATACATTATGCCCCAGAATGAGTAACAATCAAAACAGGAATCACAGACGTCTGAAAGAGTTATGTGTCAAAATTCTTACTTATGACAATTGCAGGTTTTTGGCTGGCCTCTCTGGCAATAAACAGCTGAAGAAAAACACCTGCAAGGACATAATTCTAAATGTGAGTGCATTTCCAAAAGCTTAAAAGTACAAGAAGAAAAGAGAGTACATAAAAGTCTGCCTGTAAATGCTGTCATCAAGATAGTATTTCACAAAACTTTCTGGAAATGTTACTTTTAATAGTATCAGAGATAAAGAGCAGTGTAATATGGCTTATAAATTACTGGAAGGGCTGTTGACATAGGTTAATAAAAAACGACAGCATATGGAGTCGTGAGAGAGTCACAGTGGAGTGAGTGCTTGATTGACTCCAATTTCAGTCACCATCAAAGCTAATGATCTGTATAGGCAGTGGTTTGCACCAAGCCAGACACACCACATTACATGGAGTACAGGACCTATGAGATAAGTTATCTATCTGCTTTATTACACACGCATGTTAGATTAAACTGATTATTATATTAGCACTAGGCTGTATTCAGTCAGTTTTAAAGACAGCTCTTCCTTTAAGAGAGATTCCTAATTCAGTGCTTGTAGAAAGATGCAAGATATTCAGGTTAAGTACAAGATCTTTTTATCACTGTAAGCAGCACTGAGGAATCCCTCTCCTGAACGCTCTCTGGAAACCATGTGGATGAAGAAGAAATTAAGTGAGCTATTAAATACAACACAAAAGTGTGGGCTCATAGAGTGTGGGTGGAAGAGGGCTGTGATATCCTCTGGTCAAGTCACAGGTCTAGATGACACAGAGATTAGGATGTGAAAACACATTGAAGCACAAGTCCTGCTCATGACATGAGGGTGTGGATGGCAATGCTATCTTGAAAGAAAACAGTTGAGGGTCAGTGCAATTTGTAGCTAAATGCAGAGACGATCACATCATCTAGCAGGGACTTCTACTCCCCTTGCTGCTCTGCAGTTTGAAATATTGCCAGGAACCTCAACAGTGGAATGAAAAGGGATGAGAATCTGGGCAGAGTTCAGAGAACACAAACATGGAAAGGTCCTTATGAGGAAATATAAAAATAAATAAGTATGATGTACACTGCATTCAAATAATCTGCAGAGATGTGCTACCCTTACACATACTGGGAGCTGTTACATGGAAGAGTGAAAGCATATTTAGTGGGGCACCAAGGGGCACAGAGCAAAAGAACCTAAGTCCTCCTAAGAGGTTTTTGCATTTGCGCAGCAAATCCACTAACACAGACAAGTAGGCTGGGACTACTGTAGTGCTCAAGCAGTACAGCATCCACTCATGCTGATAAAACTTGTCTCTAATTCACACTTGAGGAAAGGAAAGGCTGGACAGCCCATGGCTCATCCTGAGCACTAGCACAGCAGAGACAGTGGAACTTCATGTTTGCACTGCTCTAGGAAAATACTGCAATAGTTTTGCCTGTTCTGGCAAAGGCTGTCAAGCTCTGACCTAGTTTACCACAGCATTCTCTTGGAGAAACTGGCTTCTGGGTTGGATGGGTGTATCCTTTGCTGTTTTAAAAAAAAAGCTAGAGGGCCTAGCCCAAAGAGTTTTATTTGGGCCAGTTCTGCTTATTATTTTTATCAATGACCTGGACAGGTGGATAGAGTGCACTCTCAGTTAAGTCTGCAGGCAACACCAAGCTGGGTGGAACTGTTGATCTGCCTGAGGGTAGGAAAGCTCTACAGAGGGACCTGAAAGGGCTGGGTCAGTGGGCTGAGGCCATCCATATGAGGTTCAACAAGGCCAAGTGCTGGGTCCTGCACTTGGGTCACAACCCCATGCAACCCTACAGGCTTGGGGATGAGTGGCTGGAAAGCTGCCCAGAGGCAAAAGACCTGGGGATGTTGGTTGACAGTGGCTGAACATGAGCCAGCGGTGTGCCCGGGTGACCGAGAAGGCCAACAGCATCCTGACTGGTATCAGGAATAGTGTGGCCAGCAGGACTAGAGAAGTGATTGTCTCACATTAGAGGTGCTGGAGCATGTCCAAAGAAGAGCACTGAACCTGACAAAGGGTCTACAGAACAAGTCTTACAAGGAGCAACTGAGGGAACTGAGTTTATTGCGTGTGCAGAAAAGGAGGCTGAGGGGCAACCTTACTCTCTCTACAACCTGAAAGGAGGTTTTAGCAAGATGGAGGTGAGCCTCTTCTCCAAACTAAAAAGCCTTGTGTTGCACTAGGGGAGGTTCAGATTGAATATTGGGAAAACTTTCTTCACTGAGAGGGTTGTCAGCCACTGGAACAGGCTGTTCAGGAAAGTGGTTGAGTCACAAACCCAGGAGGTATTTAAAAGACATGTAGATGTGGTGCTTAGGGACATGGTTTAGTGGTGGACTTGGTAGTGCTGGGTTAATGGTTGGACTTGATGATCTTAAAGATCATTTCCAACTAAAATGATCCTATGCTTCTATGATGCTGAATACTGCTGGACCAAGGTGAATGGTTACCCTCTGCAGCGCACCACAGACTGCTCACCACTGTCTTCCTGTAATAGATCACTCCAATTGCTGGTACAACTGCTGGTGTGGCTGCTTCTTAGGTCAGGTCAGTTAAAAAACCAAAAGAATTCCATTATTACAAGAGCTGAAGTTCAGCTGGACCATTTTGAGGGAACTGAGCTAGGAAGTGACCTAAAATGCAGTTAGGCTGAGCAGATGAGGGGTGGATGAAGGTCTTGGGGGTAACCACATCTGCAGGGCTCAGCTGCAGCTAGAACAGGATGTATAACCACACTGCCATCCCCTGCTCTATATCAGAGGATGTTTCTGACAGAGAAAATGAGCTCTTTCTCCAAGCCTTGCTAGGACCACAAACTACCTGACATTTCAATCACAATCAGCAAATATAGTTTGTTACTTATTGTTACTTGTCTGCACAGAATTAAAAAAAAAATAAATTAAAAATCAGCCTCAAGTAAGAAACTTTACCATGTTTCTGATCCCCAACCAATATTTTACCTTAACTGAGTATGAAATGAGGAAAATAAAAGCAACCTCCTTGAATCCTTCACATACTCCAAGACTTATTTTTCTGGAGGTTTACTTGGCACACTGCTTAAAAATGAGGTATTAAGCAGAACTGCTGAGTGAAGGTGTCTGCCATGGTTCAGTGTCCTGTGAAAATGCTAGTACTAACCCAAAGCTGCCCGGAGTGCTTCCCACTAAAGTTACTGTCACTGAGGGCTGTGACCTTTCAGCAACCCAGCTTTGTCCCTAATGCTCTGCAATACCTTCAGAGTGGTCTGTTAGAAGGATAAATTAGTTTAATGAATAGTTCCATTCTGGGAGACTGCCCCCTGCCAGTATATTCTGGGTTGTGTGGTTCATTTCTTAAACTATAATATTCCCTAGGAAAGAGAAATACAATTCTTGGCTGCAGGGTGGATACCGAAAGGTGGTTTTCCAAAAAATAAATTAGGTCAGTCTTTAAATAAGTCAGCTCCTTCTCCCCTGATAAATATTTACTCCTTCCAAACTAATATTAGGTTTATGTGTCTCCCAACAACTTTTCTTCTGTTCTTGTTTTCATTCGGAGCTCCAGAGTCAGCCACAACAGAAATCTAGTAGATAGCTACAGGGAATTAAAAAAAAGAAACACTAAAAGAACAAAAAAACCCTTTGGCTTCAAGTTATCAATAGAGCCAGCCTCTGTTAACTCAGCAGCTAGGCACAGCACCATTTGTAAGGTAAGTTATTTCCCCAGCAAAAATAACAACTGCTGGAACAAACTAAAAAAACCCATATAAATCTCCAAATGGAACTGAACCACTGGAAAGCAGGAGTTTACTCTTTTTTTTCTTATTACAAAAACAACTGACAATTTATTAGAAATGGAATATTAGAGAGGCTTTCTCCTTCCAAAGCTTGGGGCTCCAAAAGGCTGGTGTGTCAAAGGTAGGGAGAAAAGGATTATTTTCAGGGCACAAGGCTCTGCTGTGTGTGGCACTGTTGACTGAGCTCAGGACAGAGCCCAGAGAACAGGTGTCCAACTACTAGAGAATGGCAACAGGAATTAACTGAGAAGGAAACATCAAAGGAAGAGCTATTCCACAGCAAGCAGTGAATTTTAAAGATGCTTGATAGCAGCCAGATAACCATTTTCAGAAGTCTGATGTTTTTCTGGTTTCAAAAAGTTTTTGTCTCAAACTCTTGTACCCTCAATATTTTAGAATGTAAGTGTATCAATTTAGAATGAAGAACAGCTTCAAGGTTTTCAGTGATCAAAATGTGCAGAAAAGAAGGTAATTTTGTGTCCATCAAATAGCTTTTAATTTCATTTTGAGCTTTTAATATGATCTAAAGGTAAATAAAGGAAAAAATCCTTTTCACCTACCTCTGGCTTGGTTTTCTCAGCCTGCAAAGCAAAGCCTAGAAAGTGGCTTGATGGCTGCCATGAGAACAAATGTGAGAGGAAGAGGATGGCTATTTAACCATGGGGGAAATCTTTGGACAAGACCAAGTAGGTATAAAAACTAAGGCTGGAAAGAATGGGATTTCTAAGGACCAGAGAAAGGTACACTGGGACATCCTTTTCATAACAGTGATCCGGACAAGCTGCGGAGGCACTTTAAGGCAGAGCGTGACACACACATGAAGGGGGCTGATTCAACAGGTAGGAGGGACAGGGCAACCCTAAACAGCCTTGTGCTTCTACTAGCAGGCAAGTTTTTGTCCTCACTGACCTCACTAAGGCATTGGCACCTGTGTTTTCCAGTGTCTAAGCAAGTGTCCTTCTTTTCAACGTGCCGCGCACCAGCGATTTGAAAACAACACGCAGGAGCTTATCATCCTGGGACTGCTGTGATTCCAAGCCCCCCCCTTCTGAAGAAGAAAGGCCAAAAACATCCAGAGGAATGGAAATTTTATCTTTTAACCTTGAATTTTAGAACACACAAGAGAATTTTCTAAGAGCAGATTTGTAAGAGCAAAGAGGCCTGGTATCCGTTGGTCACACGCCACAAAAGCCAAGCAACAGCAACCTAAGTCAGGTGAAGTTCTCAGTGGCTTTTATGGTGAGTAGGGTCTCTTGTTCTGGACCAAGTACAAAGCTGTTCTTGTTTATCCTTTCTGCCATATAGTTTGTGCTTAGCTGGAGCAGAACAATCAGCTGAAGAAACATTTATATATATAAAAAAATTAAAAAAAATAAATGGCCTTCATTCTTTATTATTCAAAAAAGGGGAGAAAAACAAACATGAAACATTTCAGTATACGCCCCGGAGTTTTTTTCCAAGAACACTTGTATTTGTTATTAGATCAGTAACTATGCTTTGCTGGCCACATCAAAGCTCTTTAATATATCTGTGATCAATCTGGGGTAAGCTTGTAAGAAAATACCTTCTTTTTTTTTTTTCCATCAGCTAAAAAAGAGTAAGCAGGAAAAAAATACCCTCCACATCAAACTAAATAAAATTATACATGTTTTTGGTCTCTAGCAGCTCTTTAAAAGTGATTTTGGATAACAAAGTGGACTGCTTTAAAAGTACTTACAATTAGAAATATTTATCATTTCTTTTTCCTTTCAGGGAAGTCTCAGTGCTCTATCCCAGACCCCCTGAAGTCACAGAGGGTTTTTGCAGTGATTTCCGTGCGCTTTGGACCAGGTCTCTGCTCCATTTAGATTTCTGCCAAGCAAAAGGTCTGAATGAATACCTATGCTCCTGTGTTAGAACGTGTGGGAATGGATTTGATTCTCACTGCGCTCAGAATATCTTGCACAATGTCTGACACTGCAAATTTTCCCCTACATGAATGGCTTGTTTCCATGAAAACTAAAGGCAAAATACTGACTTAGCGAGTAGTGAAAAACAAACCACTGTGCTAATCTAATAAAGCAATGTGTAATCTATGGTCTGAAAATGGGACAAATAGATTTATTTAATTTAGTCTGTCTAAATTCCTTCTGATTCTTACACTTTTATCAAACTTTGCTTGGTAAACTGAATAGATAATGTACAACTATGCAGGAGGAAAACCTAACCAAATCTTGAGCTTGTGGCATACCATGAATAACAAGGATAATGCTTGGTTTCTACACCATAGGGTAATTTAGTTACCTAAGAGTAAGAAAGATGAAAAGTGATCTAATCAAGATTGGTTAACAAGCTACTCAGGGCAAGGCTTTCTGAGAGAGGTGATGAGGCAAGGAAAGATCAAGATTCACTGGCTAAGAATTAAATCTAAATGAAGTTCACGTGAAAATTATGTGTAAGTTTTTCACTGTAGAATTGGGATGATTTCAAAAGGGATGTGGTGGATTTGCATTTAGCTGCTAATTTGTAGAAGAATGTCTCTCAAAAGTCAGTTTCCTCACACCTTTTCTCCCCTCTTAATTAGGAATGCAGTAGTGAAATTTGGCATTTGTAGATTGTGATTCTTAGAATTATTGGGATGCCTCTGCAATCTGAAAGGTTAGAGCAGCTTTCTTTCAAAACACCTGCCATGTTATTACTGGAAATAGTGCTTTTCTACAGCAATTCACACCCTATTCACTTCCCATGTGAGGAATGTCTGACTATCACTGTTATTCCTGAAAAGTTGTCATAAGATTCAAGCACAGTGTGGAAAAAACCTGAACAATTTACATTTAATTGGAACACTTCAATTATCTGTTTGGTTGTTTGGCTGGGTTTTTTTCCCCCAAGAGAAAGGAATTAAGCACTCTTTGGAGGAAAGATGCTTTTCTCATCATCCTTACCTGGTGAGTAAGGATCTGTCTATTTGAGGCATGATGCATAGCCCTCCTTAAAGGAAATATGCACCTCAGCCCTTCCTACAACTCTGCTCAGGTTGTATTTAGAGAATAAACTTACAGCTTCTCACCTTGAGGGAACACTGTTCATAATTGCATGGTCTGGAAATAAACAATGGGGTGACAGCAGTGACTGTAATAATGGAATGACTGAGTGCATATTTTCTTTTCAGTAGAGTGCACTACTGGAAAATTGATTTTTCATTTTTACCCACTTGTTATATTTGCAATGTTCTACAATTGCACAAAAAAGTGTTGGGGCAACAGCTCAGCTGGGATAAAAATAGCTGAACTGGACAGGTTCAAATAAGCACTGTCTTGTAGTCTTTGCAGTTTGAAGCACAATTCAGTCCCAAACATTAGACATCAGAAAATGTATCATTTCACTCTGCATAAGTGATAGCAGAGGTTTTTGAGGTTTGTCTTACTTTTTCCATGCAAGCGTTTTTCTTGTGAAGCACAGATCCAGCATTTTAAGCCCTCTGACAATAAGCCTGTTTTTACCCTTCACAGAACCTATGCATAATGCCTCCCGCACCTCCTGGGGTTTGTTGATGCAGGTGGAAAACTACTGCTGGGTGCACTTCAGGAGACAAGGTCCAAGAGCATAAAGGCAGACTGGCAGAGCTGGAGAAGGGAACGGACTCCCAACACTGCTGAGTCCCACTGCTTCACTCCTATGGCCTGAACTGCTATAGTCTCTAGCTTTTCCACAGGCCTGATAAGAAAGACATCCTTCATTTTTCAAGTTTAAATCTCGCACAAGTGGCTCATTTTTCTGGGTCAAAACCAACATATTCCATTCCAAAAAATAAAACTGCTGCTTCTTTTCTCATCTTTCTTATAAGCTCACCCTCCTTTCTCCCCCTCTGTGCTCCCACCACACCCTGTGAAGATCAAAACTGAAGGAGAAAACTTAATGCTTGGCAAGATATAAAAAGATGTGCCACTATGACCAAAAGAATCTACAGCAAGTCACACTGCATGTAAATTTTCCATTTCCATATTTCTTCACGAGACAATAGCTCTCTATCAGCTCTTTAGCAGTCTCTGCTTCCCTTCTACATAAAGCTGAACATTCATCTTGCTCAAAATAGCCTAATCTTTACAAAATTATTATAGAGCTACAGAAGACATCATGGGCAATGGTCAGACTCCTACAAGTATGTGATATTTTCAGACACTTGCCAATTTTATGGAGAATACCATTTTGCAGTGATGTCAACGCTACTGAAAATGGAAAAACATTTAAAATACCTATGTATCTGATAGGAGAATGCTTCCTGCAGCATCATCCAAGTCTTCACCAGAAAGACTTTAGCATTTTATAAGTTTCAACTTCTTAATCATGGATGACAATAAATAGCACTTCGGTATCCGAGTTGATATAAGTAAACTTGAATACTAGTCAAGAAATTTTTAAATTCCAGTAATTTTTTTAAAAAAGGATTCCATAAAGGGTTAACCTAACATCTTTCTTGTGGCAGTAGATCTCAGCGGACTTAGATATGCCCACAGCTTTGGAAAGCTTATGTTTCTTAGGTGAGAGTGCTGAGGGCAGAAAGGCTCCATCCACGGGAACACGAGATTGACATTAGGAGGCTTCTTTGGCACTGTAAAGGGGCAGAGCTGGAGATGGCCTGGGTATGGGCTCCTGGCTTGCTGCTGAGCTTGCTGGCTTCAATCTCACTTGACAGGAAAAGCAATGTCTTTCCAGTGAGAAGCGAAGCATGATGATTGTTAGGAAAACAGCAGGTGTACCACCAAAATTACCATTTTGACAACATAATATAGTAGAGGATTTGGTGCTGATGAGCAGCTTAGTGAGACATGAAGCACAGTGAAAAGAGCTGCTTCTGAGAGAGCACATCCCTGGCTTGTATAAAGGAATGGAATAGCAGTAATTAGGCCTAAGCTTGATAGCATTTAGGCTAAAATTCATAGCAAAGCTTGCTATTTAGAACAAAATCAAACAAGCAGGTGATGGGCTGCTTACCACGATTATGTATTTATCATCACTACAAAGGTAAAATACTTTCCTGTTAAGACCAACTTTATGCACATCCACATCCACCCTCCTGGTGAGGCAGTGTTTTCATTTCACCTTATTTTAGCTGTCCAGATGTGATGCATCTCATCAGCTCTACTTGCCTAGACATCTCCACTGCAGATGGGGGGTGGGCAAGGACACTTTTCAGCAGAAGATGGATGGGACAACCACTTCTCTAGAGATGTTCATTTTTCTTCCCAGACTAATGAGGAGGTCTGAAGGTTTGGAGGACTGAATGTCTAATATCCAAATAGATGAAGCCAAACAAGACAAATCTCATGCTGCTCTAGTTTCAAAGAACAGCAAGCAGCTTCTGCAGTTTAAAGGAAGCTTGGCTGGTGGACACAGAGGGTAATTAACATCTTTCTCTCACTGTTTCTGGGAATCCCAGCTTTCCCTCTGACCAGAAATGAATGTGGAAGTCCTTTATTCTGCTGCATGGATTCAAAGAATGGTTTAGGCTGGAATGAGCTTTCAAAGATCAACTAGCCTCCTCCAGGGAGGAGGTTTCTACAACTCCTCTGGGCAACCTGTTCCAGTGTATCACCACCCTAATAATAAAAAATTTCTTCTTAACGTGCAATCTGGATCTGTCCTCTTTCAGTTTAAGACTGCAGCACAATCTAGTCCTAGGGAAGGCACGTAAACACAGAATTGGGTTTAATGTTTCCCTTGCTTATCAGCACTTCCTCCAAACAAGTTTTCCAAAAACACACATTTCATTTTTAATCTGATAACATAAATGATTCTCATGTCTAGGTGCCTGCAGAACATTACCTACAGTACAAACCTGTAAGGCTGTTGTTACACGAGAAAGGTCTCTCACCTCCTGAAATATTTTCAGAACAAACCTGCTAGAGACAGTTTCAGTACTACCCTTTTTTTTGCTCTGAAGTCTTTTTTTATTTGACCTTTGGAACAAATATTTCACAGGATTATTTGTAGCTAAGGAACATGATGGCGAATTTGGAATATTCTTTCTTTCTGCCCATATTTCTTCCTGTACATACATTTTTATTCTGTGTTGTTCCTTTCCTCCTAAATTCTTCCACCTCTTGCAATTGGAACCCGTTACAGTGCAGTAACAATTTCAGTCAAGAGGCATTTCTGAAAGGGGTTGCTTTTGCAAATGGCACCTCCAGAAGTTTGCTTTGTCTTAACTAAGTGCCCACATTTTTTTCTGGGGTGCTTGCCAATGCCCCTTTAATTTTTTAATATTTTTTTCAGGTCTTTTCTGAGAATCATGGGACAAGTAGAGTAATTATAAAACTTCTGCAGTAGTGCTGGGACTAATCACGGTGTTATGAATGGTAGATAAAGAGTTCTTTATAACTGGGACTGTGGTTTTTCCATAACTTGTTTTTTACCCTGTTTAAAGATATTTTGAAATCAGATCACTAATAACTCAAAAATCCAAGGGAAAAAAAAAACAAACCAGGCTTTTCCACATAAGATAGGTGCTTTGAAAATCTCTGAAATGAGAAAAGCAAGGCAGAACAAATCACAACAAAGACCTCTTCTAAAAGTCCCAGTTCAAACCTCAAAACCCCTGTGAGATAAATCATGCTGTTCCCATTTCGCAGACTATGACTTTGAGACACAGAAATGGTTATGAAATTTGCTGGAGATCCCACTGAAGACCCTACTTGAGATCTGCTGATTCTCGATAAGCGTGTTTAAGATTTGGTGCTGTCCTTTCTCCCAAAATGCTTGAAGGCCTTTCACCAATTCAAGAAAACCCTAGACCAAACAAGAAAAGAAAAAATATGGGGAGGAGGGAATACAACTGTAGCACAGATGGGATATTTAACAGTGCTCTGGATGAATGGGAAGGAGAGAGTAAACACATCTTCATTCAATTATGCCCTTATAGTCCTGCTATGGGGAGGATATAGATTGCCTTGGGACTGCTGACATTCTCTTACAGGTGATGTTCCCATCTTACTGCAGGGAGAGTTCATGTGCTTGTGAAACAAAATTAGTCTTTCATAATATAGAAAACTATCCATGAAAAAAAAAAGAAATCAAGGACTGGATGTAAATCAAAACCATGACAGACCCCCCATCTCCTCCTAGGGCTCATGTCAAGGCCTAGTTATAAGCACTAACAATTAATTTTTCTGGGCAGAACCACATTTGCCTTTTGCCCTGTTTTTAAATTTATCTTAATATTGGTCCCATCTCAAGCAGCCTTCTGATAATAAAAATTTGCCTCTTTTTCTCCAACTGTCTCTCCAATAGCTGACCTCTACAGTACTAACTAAAAAGCCATCAATTTGTCCATCTTGCAGACATAAATGTTTTGTCCACAGCAGCTGGTAAGAAGCCCTCTCTTTCTAAAAACATGCAAGCAGAAAATAAACTCAAGAATGCTGATGCAAAAAATAACTTGTTTTGGCAAGTTCAAGTATTTTTATGTGTGTATATCTGCAAGGTGTTGGTAACAAAGCTAATTTCTACTTCATCCTGAATATTGTAGAAAAACAACAGAAACAAAACACAAAACCCCCAAATACCAGTGCTTGCCAAGTAGGGAAAAAAAAGAACAAAACCCACTGGTAGAAGAAAAATATTTACTTCCCAGCATCTAAAATTATTATGGCCATTAGGGAGCATTTAGGAAAATGCCTTTTAAATAACCACTGAAGTGTAATTTTAATAACTTGAAACAGGAGACAGGGTCAGTGCTACTGATCCATGAAGACTGACTCTGTTATCCCCTTTCCTAGGGTGAATTAAGAACTGCCTGTATCACCCCTGCAGTCTGATCTCTTTGTCAACCATCAGCCCCCTGTGCCAAGAGGGTTGAAAGCACAACTACAGAAGTAAAGCAACTCCCCTGGAAGTGTGACACCAGGACTAAAAGTTTGAGCTGGCCAAAGCATAATCCCAGGTCAGGGTGAAAAGAATGGATTTCCACTTTCTGGGTTATTGTGCATTGGCTGCTTTCAGCATCATGAGAACACGGTGGTTATTTTGGCTATCAGCTTCTTCACTGTGAGGGTGACAAAGCATTGAGACTGCTCAGAGAGGTTGTGAAGTCTCCTTCTCTGGAGATATTAAAACCTGTGTGCTGGTTTGGTTGGGTGAGTTATTTGGTAGCAGGGGGAGGGCCCCAGGGGTGGCTCAGTAAGAAGCTGAGAAGCTGCCCCTGCTCCAAACCCAGCCAAGGAGCCATTAGAGGGACAAGAGATGCACCTCTGCCAGTAACATACGGAAGAAGCAGGTCACACTTGAGAGCAGCCCTGTGGAAAAGGACTTGGGGCTACTAGTGGATCAAAAGCTGGACAGGAGCCACCAATGTGCAGTTGCAGCCCAGAAGGCCAACTCCATCCTGGGCTGTATGAAAAGCAGTGTGACAAGCAGATGGAGAGGGGTGATTCTGCCCCTCTGCTCTGCCCTGGTGAGGCCTCACCTAGAATACTGGGTTCAGCTCTGGTGCCCCCAGCACAAGAAAGATGTGGACCTGTTGGAACGTGTCCAGAGAAGGGCCATGAAAATGATCCAAGGGTTGGAGCAGCTCTCTTATGAATATAGGCTGAGGGAGTTGGGGCTGTTCAGTCTGAAAAAGAGAAGGCTCTGGGGGGACCTCATAGTGGCCTTCCAGTACCTGAAGGGGCTACAGGAAAGCTGGGGAGGGTCTTTTTGCAGGGGCTTGCAGTGAGAGGACAAGGGGTAGTGGTTTTAAGCTGAAATAAGATATTTAGGTTAGAGATCAGGTGCAAATTCTTCAGTGTAAGGGTGGTGAGACACTGGAACAGGCTGCCCAGAGATGTTGTGGGGGCTCCATCCCTGGAGGTGTTCAAGGGCAGGTTGGATGGGGCTCTGAGCAGCCTGTTCTAGTGGGAGATGTCCCTGCCCATGCAGGGAGGTTGGAACTTGATGATCTTTAATGTCCCTTACAACTCAAAAAATTCTGTGATTCTGAGTTGCTGGAGTGAGTCCAGAGAGCTACCAAGCTGGTGAAGGGTCTAGAGAACAAGTCATATGATTAGCAGTTGAGAGAACTGGGGATGTTTAGTTTGGAGAAGAAGAGGCTGAGGGGAGACCTCATTGCCCTCCACAACTACCTTCCTTTCAAGGAAGCTGTAGTGAGGTGGGTGGTGGCCTCTTCTCCCAAGCGAATAATGACAGGACCAGAGGAACTGGCCTGAAACTGTGCCAGGGGAGATTTAGGTTGGACATTAGGAAAAATTTCTTTACTAAAAGAGTGGTCAGGCACTGGAACAGCCTGTCCAGGGAGGTGGTAGAGTCACCACCTTGGATGAATTCAAGAAACATGTAGATGAGGAACTTCAGGACATGCTCTAGTAGCATGTGTGTCATACTAGTTGTGTGTTTGTGCTCTAGTGTAAGTCGTGTGTCCTCTCAGAGGTCCTTTCCAACCATGACTATTCTGTCATTCCGTGACTCTTTGGAGTGTAAAAAGACTGACCACTGCTTCTGTAATGGATACCCATTCAGTTGCTGTTCCCTATCTACTATGCAGAGGTTTCTTGATAAACAGCACATCTATGCAAAACAGAGAGCTGTACCAGCAGACAAACTGCTAACTTGCTAGCTGTGAAGTCACACTTTCTTGTGACAAGACATCGAAACTGTCACCCTGGCTATTTCTCTTTGTACCCATTCTATTGTGAAGCAAACTGACTGATGTTTACAAAATGCCCTCTCCTTTGTTACAGTAAAAAAGCTAGGACAACACTTGCAGACATTTTTAGACTTATTAAGCTCCCAACCATTATTTAATATTTTCCCAACCCAAGAACCAAACATCTGATGATGCTGTCTACAGCTGTAAACATTTTAACCTCAGTATTTTTTCTTCATTACAATGTGCATGTAAGCCAGGCTCACAGAGTCCTCTAAGGTGCAAAATAATATTGAAAGTCAAGCTAGAGACATCTGAGCCAACTGCTGCACCAGGCAGCTGCAGCCAGCTTTCCCCTCAAAGCAGTATGACCATAACAAAAACAGGCCATGCCTTATGCAGAGGAGCTAGCAAGCATTCTTGAGCAGCTCAGAGACACTCATTTGAGTCATGTTGCGTTGGGCTCTGCCCATGCTGACACACAAGCCTTCTGAAGTGCCAACACACACCTTGCTGGGTGGCACAAATGTGCCTTTGAGTTCCCTACA
>NW_009951952.1:2193147-2202862 GCF_000747805.2 Chaetura pelagica
CAAATCACAATGGACTGCCCTTACCACGGGGACAGATGCAGACAGACTTCAAGTATGAAAGCCAGTGAAGTTTAAGGCCATGGCAGGTGATGCCAGAGATCATAGGGAGTGTGTCAGATTGGCCAAAGGAAGGTGTGACTTGCAAGAAGGATCTTTTTAGAAAGCCAGGGGAAAACTCACGGCTTAAAGAGAGTGTTCTCATAGTGACTTCATGCAGGGTGAACAGGACTCTGGAACACAAACAGCCCACACTGCTGTGACACTGACAGGTTCTTTTTTTAAGCTTTGGAAAAGTCCTAAAGAACGCTGTGCTACCTTCCTAAGAGTTCAAAAGCAGCTTTTCCACTTCATTAAAGTTATCAGTGAAAATGAATTGAGATGGAAGAGATACGGTTAAGGTATAATACCTTGCATTAGCACTTGTTTGCATATGCTTCACCTGAGTATCTTAAGCCTTCATCCAGCTTGTTTGATTTGCTTTAAACCCTGAATCATGACCCTTCACAGCTGATGTGGTAAATCACACCTATTATATGTGTCTCTCAAAAAATAACAGGGTTTTAATAGGGTTTTGTTTTTTTTTTACAATTTACTTCCTTGTTATTCATGAAACAATGCTACATTAATTCTCAGTAATGAGAATAATGGTTAACTATCCATTTGCTTACAGCTAAAATGAAAAAAAACCACTCCAAATTAAGTGTAGTCATACAGTTTGCATCTGCATTTACTGAACATTCTTACTGACTCTTTTCAGTCTGAGGACAATAAATTAGGGCAGGGTTCAGGATCCTCAAACTCCCACCAGCTGTGCCCCATTCACAAACAGAAAACTGTCATGTGAACTTGGCTGGCCTTGAGCAGACAAACCTTGCTACAAGAGCAGCAAGACTGGCCCATGTTGCTTCCTGAGCTGCAAGCACCTCTGCACAGTGCTCTGAAGGTGTTTTTAGATAGTTGGGACAGCCCTGCTTCACACTGAATGTGTGCCACATAAACACATCTTTTACAGATGAGAATTTTTACAGATGAGACTGGCATTCCTATAAATGTGTAGGAGGACACACTTAAAAAAAATTACAATTATTTTCTTCTGGGCTTTGGCTCTTATTTGAGTTATACTTGGGGAAAAGATGATCAGACTAGGCTTTCTAAATCCATGGCTCATAGTTTCCCACTGTGTACTGCATAAGACCTTAGAGCTCTCACTAAATATGCACAGCTGTGTAGCACAATAATAAAAGGTACAGTGAACACTGACTGAGGACCCCTCCTTTGCAGATAATATTCTAATAGTGTATGACCTCTGTGAAATGAACTTCTGTGGAATCTAACTGGAAATGATGAGTTACAAAAACAGGGCAGAAGAGAGTTAGACATGGATGGGGAGATATTCCACAGAAGCATTGGGCACTTGGATGTATGTTCAGTCACTGGAAAAGTAAGAACTTTGCTCCTTAATGATGAGCATTTGGATTTGCATGTAGTTTGAACGCTACTCAATTATCTGGGATCATGAACCATCAGTCTAAACTACTTCTGTAGAAGTAGTTTTTTTTCTAAACTTTCTTTCCATAGTAAAGCGTAAGGAACAGGTACTCTATGACTAACTCGGGTATGCTTTCTGTAAATGTGG
This sequence comes from Chaetura pelagica, assembly GCF_000747805.2. NCBI lineage: Eukaryota > Metazoa > Chordata > Aves > Apodiformes > Apodidae > Chaetura > Chaetura pelagica. The sequence goes on from NW_009951952.1 coordinate 2,194,784, forward strand.
ATAGTGGTTAAAAACAAACAAACAAACAAAAACAAAACAAAGAACCTTTCCAGAAGTTGCTGAAGGGAGTGTTGTTACAACTAAGAGGCTGGATTAACTGCACGAAGTAGCTATTTCTAGTGATAAAGCATAAAGGTTAAACAACTGAGGACAAGACTGCCAGATGTAAAATGGAAAGTTTCCAATTTAGAAGCAGCAGAGGAAGAACATGAATTAATATGCAAGGACCAAATTAGCATTATAAAAATCCTCCAAGCTAAACCAAATGCCATTGAAAATAAACTCAGGAACTTTCCTCCTCTTCTGCTCCCTGCATTCCAAGGAGGATTGAATTTAGAATAACCATGGGGAATTTTACAAAATTCTTACACTAAAATGCTGAACAAAGTATGAAAAGGTAGACATTGTATGTGCTTCAAGGACACTATTTCTGTTATTATCATGCTAGATTCTCCTTCAGTACTTCTGTTTGAAAAAGGAACAAATGTTTTGGACTAAAGTTTTCTCACAAATTTTATCTTTAGTGAGACTGGTAATGACCAGACTGATTCCTTAACAGTTTTGAAACTGAGGTAGTAACTGATAATTTCCACCTGGCTGAAAAAAAACTGGAAGAAAACACACACAGACACAAAACCCCAACAATCAAAAAACTCACCAAATAATTTTAAAAGACCAACAACAACATGCTTGGCAAATACAGAAAATCCACTAGTTGTTGCCTTATCATCCTGGACTACATTTCAATGCTACCTTTGTTAGCTCTACGTATAGTGATACCCTGTCAGGCTGGAGATCCTATGCTGCATTATTATTTGGAGGATGGGCCTTACTGGTCATACACACATTTTTCTGCCATGAGCTGGCACATGTCCTGTTCCAGGAAGAAAAACTATTTTAATACAAATAGCTAATGTTTATTATATTACATGGTAGGACTTAAAAAATGAAGTCTACTGTGGTATTCCTCAAACTGAAGGGATGCCATGGATCGTGCCATCCATGACAAGGACTATTAAGGACTTTAAATTGGACTGCTGGAAAATGAGTGCAGCAGATTAAACATCAGCATTACTTGACTGGTGGTTGGCTCAGATGATGCACAGCTTTTCTGTTGAACTGGCATTCTGGAAAGCTCCCACAGCATCTGACAGAAATAGGAGCTCCTACACACAGCCACGATCCCATGATAAAAAGCAGACAGGCACAAGGAAATGCACTAAAAATAAATGAGACATATGTAAGAAAAACCTAATGGAAGAGAGTACATCTAAGCTTGAACAATCAGGAAGAGCAGAGTGTCAAATGCTGCAATCAGATCAGCATAACTTAAGACTTTGATAGCAAACAGCAGTAAGACTTCTTATGGTGCTGCACCCCTTTTGCTGCTACACAGTATGTCTGCATGTGCACCACTGAGTTCACCACTGAGCCCTCTGATTCAATCCCTCATCACTTAGCAGTAACACTTGCAGGTTTTAACACCTGATTCTAGTAGACATAAAATATGAGCCAAATAGCCATATATATGTGAGATGTCTGACAATGAAGCCCCACTTTCACTCTTGTAACAGCCACAATTAGGTCAAACACGCAACTGCCCTCTCTGCATTTTAAGAGACCCAGCTTGCAAATTTGTTTTAGTGAGCTAATATTTAGGTACATCCAGATAAACACAAGAAAGCAGAATTAGGAACCCCCTGCTTTATGTTTCAACACTCCTCCCCAAAAGTTGCATCTGAGATCAAAGAGTAAATAACATCCCAGAATACCAGGATTCCTCACATTACATGAGCAGCCTGATAAACTTCACAGAAATGCAAATGTAATCAGTCATTCAAAGAGGAAATTATTCCTTGATAACAACTCATTTCTTACGTTGTTTCTGAGATAAATAATATTATATATCTCATAAGTATAAACCCTATATTGATGGCTAATGCTGAAGGCAGAATGTGGCAGGAAATCAAGCAGTGGATACTAGGTTATCATGTTCACCTGACAGGTGAACATACTTGCATCTGTGATTCTCAAATTGTAGTTCTTCAATAAATCATTAAATATATTGGAGCAGGATGGACTACTCCTCTACATCCCAAAAATCACAAGGAGTATTATCAGGAATTAAAATCTATACCTTCTGAATTTACTAATGGGATTAATCTTAGCTTAATTGAGCTATGTAAACAATTCACCTAGTACAGCTCCACCCATATCACCACGGGAAAGAGGTAAGGACCTCTTGATTCAAGCTGACCCTAAAGTAAGCATCTTAATTAAATTAGAAGGATTTCCCCCACCCATCTACCCTCCTCCCCAAAACCATTCAATGCTCTCCACTGATTGTGGCATAATTGTAAATGACTTGGTCAAACTGGACGCATACTTTTTAGCTAAAAACAACATGAAATAAATCTCACCTCATGTCCCTGAAAGAGCCGACCAATCTCATTCAGGAAATACCCTTGTCAGATCAGAGAAAACCTAATTAGCACTTGAGAGAGTTTCCTGCCAGCTAGCTACAATCAGCAGCTCACTATTATTTACAGGGAAGACAACTAATGGCATATGCAGAAGAGTTAAGATGCAAAGCAGCATCAGAAGATGGGCACTGCTATCCAAGCATCTCTGATAAAATACGAACATATGATCGCAAAGGAAGGAAGATCAAAATGCTCTCAACTGTGCAGATAAAACCAATATACATCTTTATTCTGGTAGACTGCAGAAGATCAAGCTTTTGCTTCACAGCTTTGCAGGTGCACAACTGAGAGAAGTATAGGAAGGGGAAGCTTGCAAGGAGAACATGAGAATTCTAAAAGGAGAAAAAGAAAATATAGAAAGTATCTGAATCCCCAAAGGTAAGTGTGGGCCCACACAAAAATAACACACTACAACATCAGACTTTGGTGGTTTAGATTTGATTTCTTATAATCTACTTTTGCCCAAAATAGATTATGCCTTTCTAATGCACTTAATGAACTTCCTTTACCATGAATGCCTGCTAAAATTTGCCCACTGCCATCTCTCCTGAGGCATCTTACTCCGTGCCTGCATTTTGAGAGATGGTGAACACGCTCTCAGTCGTATTTCGGGGATGTGGGTTGGTTGGCCTCAATGTTTTGGGAGATTTCACAATAACTAGCTCAACAACTTGTGAGTGAACAAACAAAATCATCTAACGTAGCCAAAATAGGCATATTCAGGTTGTTACTGGAAGGCAGGAAGGTGAATAGACAGGGAGCAAGCACATAAATATAAGGCTGTGGGACCTAGAAAATCCTAGCAAGCATAAAATAACATAAAAAGGTAAAAGAGCTACAGTTACAAATGTCACTTCATAACAGATCTTCTCTCCCAAGGGTCGAAGCTAAAAACTCCACTGAAACTACAAAAATACCAAATATTTTGCACTGGTGTTCACATCCTCAGTGTTAATATAACAGCAGCACAGATATACATAGGAACTGGTGTGCAGTTGCCAGTCAAAATTTAAACTCTTCCCTGAAGTAGGTCAATATTTCCAGGCAACCAGAACATAAAAACAAAACAAGTGACCTCCATACCTATTATAACAAATCTCCAGCAGAGTCTGGGTTTATGAAATGACTGGGCATGATGCAAATGTTGGCCACTGCACTGGAGAAGCTGGTCTATTTGTCACTCTAGAGAAACTGCGATCAGACAAGAATAATATTATAATAAAATAGCAAAGGAGATGGCAGATGTTTCCCACCCCTAAAATGGATGCCATGCCCCTGAAAACCCATCTCTTGCCAATTCATGACTGTCCTTTGGCCAACACGGCCTTAAGGACATAGGCTGACCATGGCAGAGATCTTCACCTGCAACAGTCTCGAAGCAGATTAAAACGTTTCTGTTGGAGCAAAGAACTAGGTGTTGGCTTGCCAGCTCACAGAGTTTTATATCCTCAGCAGCCCCCACAACAGAACACCCCATTAGCTGGGTGGCTAGCAGCTTTCTATGGGCAGGGTGCAGAGCTATATCCTAGAAAAGTAAAAGAGAAAGTTGTTCCTCTCAGATCACATTTTGCAGGCACTGTAAGTTCTTAGTTTGACCTCATTCCCACTTCCTGTACATGCAGCAAAAATTAAACCAACTCCTTCAGAAACTTGCATGTCATCTTCCTCACACTAAATCTGTGGCTGCCTCTATCAAATCTTTCAGAATCAAAGATACATTTTTGTATGTACATTTCCTCACCCGACCTCAATATTAGGGCCACTCAAACTCCTGGAACAGGATATCACGGTCACACTTTTTGTACCACCCTCTCCCCTCCAAAGAGAGGAAGATGCTGCCCATATCTATGCAGATTTATCAGGAAGAGGTCAGTGTCCTGCTGGCTTTTACCATCGAGATGTCTGCTCACTTTATGATGATGCCATTCACTGAAGAGCACTATCCCTGGTTCGGTGCACGAAGACTCCCACTGTCTGTTACGACACCCTGGCGAAACAAGGTGAGGCAGAGTGTATTGCTGGGGGGTAGCAGCAGGTTTCGGATTGCACTGCTGCTGCAGATCTCTGCTGGGCACAAACATGCTTGGCCCCTAATGTAGCTGCACTAGTGCCAAGTCCCAGGTGAAAACACTGAGGCTCAGCGTAAGCTGCAGAAACTGGTTCGCCTCCTCAACTATGTGAAGTGAAACAAATCATTCTGCTTTTCATGAACTTAACTGCCCTCAGTCTATGGGGTTGCTAAAACCAAGCCTGCGCAGTGTAAATCCTGCCAATTGGGCATCACCCTGATGCTGTGTGCTTGGCTTACCAGCTGCACTGCCTTTAGTGTGTATATATACACAAGCTCCACACACCCAAAAGGCCCAGCATTGCAGTGGGAGAGGAAACACACCTCCTAGACTGCTCTTGTGCAGGGCAACTACTCTGCAAATGGGGAACATGCTGGACTACAGAGCAAGGGTATATCTGGCATTCCAACTTTTGCTGCTGCATCAAGGTAGGCAGCCTGTTCATCCATATGGGTTGTGCCAGCCTGGATGGAGGTGTCTGACTAAGTCCTGCTTAGTGGCAGGGATCCTCCTTCTTTCTTTCCCCATTTTCATCTTCCTTATCAGCCAACACTGAACAAAAGAAAGGAAAACTACAAGAAGCCCTTTAAGTCTTCTTTGTTCTCAGAGTCCTTCAACACTCCCATAGTAAAATCACAGCCTCTGAGGCAGAGTCTGAAATAATACTCCAGTAAGTACTTCCAGAGGACTGGTCTGATAGTGGGAGGAATGCCCTGGCTAAGTCATACCGTGCTAGTTAATGAGCAGTTCCATAAAACGTTGATCTATTGCATGGTTGTCAGGGTTTTCAATTCTGGTTTCCAGTTCCCTTGACTAGATGATGTGGAAGATGGAATCTGGAGTCACAGTATCAGGAAGAGTTGAACAGTACATGCTGTTCTTTCCTTTTGTACAGTTTCTTTGGAAATGTGCTTTATGCAGACCTGCTGAAACAGCAGTAGGTCTGTTATTCATCCTTCGGCCAGCTCTAGAAATAATCATGGTCTCAAGATAATACCAACACATGACATCCAGTAGATCTGTGCACAAGGTGGCCACCTATACTTCTGGGCTGTGGTCTGCTTAGTACAAACTAGTGTCTCTCCAGAGCACAGCATGTATCTGCAAAAAGTAATGTGAGGACATCACTAGGTCTTTCAGTGGAGATTAACAACATCTTCCTTGGCAGTCAGCCAGAGGCATGTGAAACAGCCTACAACTGCTCTCATGACATCCTATACAAATGAAAGAGCTTAGTAATAAGAGGCAAGCATGTTTTTCTTTTCCAATAGTGAAGCTCAGGCACTTAAACGAATTGCCTAAAAAAACCTGCCTTCAAAAACGTTGCCCTACGCAGAATAGCAAATAAACTGCATACATATAGTTGGACAGACAGACAGACGGGGTCTCCTGAGCATTGCAGCTGGTTACACCTCAGAAGATTAGCACAGACACCCCTTGCTGCTAGGATAAACTACTACAGAATGAAATTGCTCCTTATCAGTCTAAAAGAAGAGCCTCTAATACATCTCCCAGTGAGTTTCACTCACTGCCAGCCTGGCCAAAACTGAGGACAAAGACACAGTAAGATGGAGAAATCTGCATTATCTCTGAAACCTAGGGAGGGAACACTAACTTCGCCAACGGATTCACATCATTACTTTCTGCTTTCAACTTTCTGTGCATCAAGCTCACTTACAGAGGAAGCTGAGTAATTCCAGGTAGTTTCCTTTTTAATCACATCTAGCTACATCTGCATTCTGGAAGACATGAGACAAGCTTACTTCTTCTGGTGAGAAATGCCTTAGCTGCCAACACTTTTTAGGACAAGAAGGTCTATTCAGGTAGTAGTGGGAGATAATCACAACCCAGGTCCCCAGAGATTGGTGTTGCCAGCAAAACAGGGTACCTAAGAGGCGGAGTGATTGCAGGGCAAGATATCATGTGGCTGTTTTAGAGGCCATGAGTGGGATCTGATGTACTCTTGTGGGGATTTGGTAACACTGCTGTATCTTTGTCTCCAATGCTGGAATTGCTTGTACTGGTGAGTTGACAGAGGGTAAAAACTAGGGAGCATATTTTTGAGATTTGGAAATTGTATGAAACATGTTGCCCACATCAAACTCTCTTCCTTCCTCCTCTTGAGTTTTGCAGGAAGAAATTAACATTTAATGTAAAACAGCCCACTTTGATAGCTGCCTGAGTGCCCCATTAAACATTTTCCACACCTCAGGGGAGATAAATACCCAGTTGTAAATTCCAATTTGTCATGCATTTTCTAAGTCACAGGTCGACAGAAGAAGCAGTTGTCACTCTGATCAGTATGCAGACACCATTACACTCTTCAGCAATACCCTTCAATGGACACAGCAAGAGTTAGAGGGTAGATGTAAAAAATGCAGCCCATTGGTTGTGAACTGAAGGCTTCAAGAAAAATATTAGCAGAGATGATTACACCAACACAGCATTGAGGCAGTAACAAAATGTCATTCTCTGCTGGATGAGTGCCATTATTTGTTGTGACTGTAGTTATCACTATTCATCTTCTATTTACATACCATGCAAATGTATACCATACTTTGTAACAGCACACCAAAAATAAAGCCCCTGCTTAGAATAGTTGTAACACCTCTGCTCCAGTGACAAATGTAGTCATATCAAAAATGTAACAGTGGCAGCAATGTGCGCATCCTGGAATGATTTGGAGCAAACATAAACATGTGCCACCTACAACTCCAACCAGAGCTCATGAGCACTCTCATCCTCCAAGTTCAAAATACTAATGAAGAAAAGTAGCTAGCCAAACAAGAATTTATAATTTAGACTGTGAAGTTGTAATCTCCAGCCTTCAACCTTCATCCCTGGTTGATGGAAATAAGGAAGAGGAACAAAGAGAGAAGACTAAGATGATCACAGGCTTGCAGAGGTTATGCACACAAAACCATTTTCTGCAGGCTGGGCTCTAATGCCTTTGTAACTTTCCTCCATTTAAACCCACTGAGAAAGAGTTTTGGCTGTAATCCATCCTTCCTAACTTAAACACCTGTACAGAATCTACATTCTAGGCAACCTGTGAAACTGTCCTCCTAAAGCAAGCGCCTAATTTCCTCTGTATTTCCAAATGGGATAGGTCTCCTTAAAGGCCTCTAGAGAGAGGCCCTATTAAATTCTCTTGGCTAAGAAGTCTTCCCTCTTTGCCTGTCAAGACCTTGACTGCCCTTACAAGCAGGCCTGCAAACTCAGTCACAAAGCACCACAAGTCTGCCATTCTCTAGTGTATTTCATTCCGTGACATATGCTGTTAGCTCAAACTCAACAGCTTTTGTCAGTCTATTCAAAGACTTCTCCCTTTCCAACATCTGATGCTAGAAAGCAGTATCTTTTGAGGGACTCTTCAGAACATCCAGAATTTCTAGATGAAAGCTGTTTTCTTTCTGCAAAAACAAGCTACATCTTTCTTCAGCTTTTTACATTAGGTTGCATCATACTTTGCTGTTCGGCTGTCTGGTAAGTGTTGCCAACTCTGAGCCACTGAGTCATTGGTTCAG
>NW_009951952.1:2202901-2206709 GCF_000747805.2 Chaetura pelagica
GTTCAGCAGTGGCTGTATGAGAATGGGTCATCTGAGTCCACACCACTGGGCAGGAGAGAGGAAGAAGGCCTTGTCTGGGCTCCAGCTGTCAAGCAGTGAGCAACAGGAGAGCAGTGTTTTCCCCCACATCAGATCACCAACATGATCCGCCTGCACAGGCTGTTCCAGAGGACCTTGTAGTGGCCACTGCCTGCGTGCTCTTGAACCACCTCCTGGTGAGCTGGCGTGAGTAGCAGTTGGCTCTGCCTATTCCTGCTTTCCCTCTGTCCTGAAGATCTTGCATCATTAATTGTTGCTACTTGTATCTGCATCATTAATTGCTACTTGTATCTAACAGCGGTCAGGTACTTCAGCAGCCATGAAAGCAGCACATGGAGGATGTATGACAGAATACACAGGATCCAACTTAAGTCTTTATTTGGTCACTAACCAGTATATAACATGCGACTGAAGGCTGTTCTCTGCTACTCTGAAGAAAAAGTCCCTGTCTTAAATTGCTGTCATTTGCTGTAGTCTGGATTGAACGCTGCAGGAGGGTGGGAGGCTGTCAGGAAAGGGAGGCCCATCATGGCACAAAGGACCACTCTGGCACTCAGATACATCCCATCTCACAGCAGGGCTTTTTCAGAGCTACTAAGTACTGATCAGCAAGAGGAGTCAACTGCTGCCTGGCAGCCCTCGGGGAGCACACAACTGCAGCTGTGTTCATTAACCTGCCCCACTCCCGAAGCATCTCTATCAGGGACAGCACTTGCATCAAAGTCTGCCTTCATGACACCACGAAGACGTGGCAGAGCAAGGGGAGACAGAGAGAGAGACAGTCTGGTTTGGTCAAAAGGTGGTAAAACGGATGAAGTGATCAGCATAAAACGGATGTGGGGAGAAGAGCTGTCATTTTTTACTTCCTTGCATGACATTTATACTTCAACATTTTTCCAGAAACAAAGAGTCTAAGGAAGGAAAGTAAAAGTCATGTCCAATCACTTGTGTTTCTCCTGGCACGACACCTTTCTGAGAAAACGACTTTACTGAACTCACACCCAGCAACTTTCATGACCTTGATACAGATCTCTCAATCTTGGCTCCCTGTCACTCGAGTTACTGAGAATCTTAGCTTTTATCTCCAAACCCAGCAAGTTTCCAGTCCCACCTCGCCCACTGGGGCTGGGGGTTTTTTTAAAATGTGACTTGGTGACACCCTAAGGAAGGCTAAAAAGAAGGAAAAGTGAACAAATTAAAAATATATAAGCAAATCATTTTAACCTCCTGTTTTGTATTTAACTGAGGGAGCAGAGCTTTTCCTAGGGACTGCTGGAAGAAAGAAATAGGTGAGCTGCTGCTACTGGGGACTAGGCTTCTACAGAGGGCTGGAAGGACACACTGGTTCAGCCAGAAAGCTGTGCCTTAACAGGTGATGAGTTCTTCAGAAGTTCCCAGACTGCCTCATTTGCTCCCCCCCAGGGATTAGGCTAACATGTATGTGCCTTTGATGAAAAGGCCAAGGCAAACGACTCTCAAACTGATCTGTCCAAGTGTCACTCAACAGTAATCCAAACTGCAGTAAAAGGAACAATTCTGACTTTTACTCCAGCACAACGTAAGCAGTACAAAGGGCAGTGCACTTTTTCGGGACTCCCAATAGAGCACAAATGATACTAACACCAAAGGTACATCTTTTCTTATAGTCACATCTAATTTTTCTGGCAGCAGACGGGATATGGAAACTGGCAAGGGGGAGAAACATTCCAGAACTAATACCCCAGCAACAGTATTTCTTAATATTTTTAACAGCTTCTGCAACAGGTAATTCTTTCTGTTCAACATAGGAGACATGGGAGCTTGTTTCTAAAGTGATTTTTCTTCGTAAAGGTTAGATTAACCATCCCTATTAGCACTTAACTGCAAGAGTAGTCCCTTACTAGCTGTCCTCATCTCCCTCAACACCAAAAGTGCTCAGTTAAGGACAACTCCAGGCAAGCGGGGTGCTAGGCACAGCCTCAGGTCAGCAATGCCTACGTGTGTGACTTGGCTAGATTATTCTTGGTTTAGTTTACAGAAATAAGGTCATTTCACTTGTGTTCCCATGCGTACATACCTACTGATGGGGGAACATCCCAGGGTGAGATTTCTCGGGCGATAGGAGTTCGTGAAACAACAAGCTGAGTCTGCTGATGTTGAAAACATAGCCTATTCTGAGTTCTTTTTAGGTTTGGTTTGTGCTGTGTTGTTTTTTTCACATGCCTTTCTCGCAACACAAGAGCTGCTCTCTGCCTCTGTGCTTACGTCAGCCTGGAGGACCCCTCCCAGACAGCCTGTGGAATCAGAGTGTAAGCTTCTTGGCACGTGTTTCATTGCTGTTGGACTTAGAAGCAGCGGAAAGAGAACTAAAATCTGCTCCCTTGGAAAATATGTTCTTCTCTCAGTCCCCAGAAAATCTTAGCAGTAGCTGCTACAAGGTGACTATCTGGAAGCGAGAGAAAAGCAAATAGAGAAATTCTGCAGGGCTGGATTCTGAGCACATAGATGTTGGTACAAAAGTAATTTCAGTCTGATTCATGGATACAAAAGCTGTGCTCTAAATGTATAACCCAGATAATTATATTTAAAAATATATATATATATCTGAAGGAGATAAATGATCTCATGCTTCATTCACGAGCCCTGGGAAACAGTGAAGTCACAAGGAATTATGACACTTGAGCCAATAAATAAAAAGCACTTGCTTAACAGTAAGTGTTCAATGGAAAGATTGCCTCATTCTTCAGAGCAGCAAACGTAGCTCAGGCTTGCTAATTCACCTGTCATGATACCTCCCTCCTAACTCAAATGCAGAAGCCTCTGGCCTCTATCCTTCCTCCACTCAGTGAGGAGTTAGGAGCGGATTACTTGAGTGAGGTCTCATATTGCCAAATTAACGCCTGAAATTATACACCGGTGTAATTACTGCTCACACCGGGAAGTGTTTGCATAAGGGCTGGCAAATCAAATACTGCTTCTGATGCTTATGTTCACTTTGCCACGCACTGCCCTTCCTTTAAAACCCAAAACACTCCCTAGCATGGAGCGTGAGGCGCAGACCCATAAAGAACCCCGCTGCTTACTCATAAACGAGTGATTTACCGCCGGGCCCCAGCGACCAGTGCTGATTTGCACTTCACCTGAAGGGCCGAGGCTGTGGGAACTCCCACAGTTCTGAGGAAAGAGCTGGGAGATGCCAGCTCCAGAGGCAAGCGGGTGTTCTCTTCATGCTTGGAGGGCTCCACCACGGACCTGCTGCCTTCCCTGCTTCTCCCACCACGGGCTGCCGGCGCGATGCTCACCCCCAGCTCCCCCCCACAAGCCCTCCTCACCTGCTGTACACCAGGCACTCCATGTGGTTGATCTCCTTGTCGGAGAGGTAGCGGCTGTAATCCTCCCACAGGTCCTTGATGGCAGTGACCGCCAAGATGAAGAGCACGGGAGCCAAGGCCAGCTCGGGCTGGAAGGCATTGACGGCGGGCACGAAGTTGAGGAGGGCGATGAACACAAAGTAGACGTTGGCCAGGCGGTGGAACTGCTCGAAGAGGTTCTTGGGCAAGAAGGAGAGCGCCGTGTACTTGGTGGTCTTGAGGCAGTTGTTGGCCAGGACCGTCCCCTTGGACTTCTCCACCTCGGCCTCAGCCCACAGCAAGTTGGAGCGCACCAGCCGCGTCTTGCTCTCCTTCTTCTTCTTCTTCTTCCTCCTCCTCCTCTTCTTCCTCTGCCTCTCCTTCCCCTCGGGCAGCACCTGGGGCGCTCCTGCCGTGCCCCGGGACATCGCGGCCGCCCC
>NW_009951952.1:2206963-2250342 GCF_000747805.2 Chaetura pelagica
CGCTCCCCCCCCCCCCTGCGGCCCCGCCGCCCCTTCCCCGGGAGCCCAGGGGAGACTGGAGCGGCTGCCCGGGCGCTCCGTTACACGTGGGGAAGAGGAGGAGGAGGAGGGTTTGGGTGCGGAAATGGGAAGGAACGCCAAGTGTTGGCGGTCCTGCGGCCGCGCTGCAAAACGCTTCTCCTCTCCGGGATGGAAGCCGGGCTGGAGCCACCCCGGCCCTCAGCCCCGACACGGCTCCTGACTTGTCGTGTCTTTCTAGTTTCCTGCCTCTGGTGGCCCGTGCGGCTCTTGGGACAAGCCCCAGGGAACATCGCGTGTCCGGTGGAAAGCCTGAGGTGCCAGCAGCCACGGGCACGGCCCGGCACACCTGGGTCTGGTTCTCTGTTCCCCTGCGGGAGGGCTTCCCGGTGAGGGAAGGGCAATTTGAAGGGCCCTTGCTCCGAGGTTTGTGCTCCACACTTCTCTAGAGAGAGCAGTGCAGCTGTGGGTGAGGGCAGGGAGCCCGGTGGGCTTGAAATGCAGGTGAGAGAATAGGCCAGACAGAAAGACTTAATCTAAAGTCACAAGCAAATAAATCTATTCAGATGCTTAAACAACAAAACCCATGAGAACAATGAAGATTATCACTACTGGACATGACATGAGACTTTGCAGCATCGTTGTCTGTTGGGATTTAAGAGCAGACCCTGCACGCAGGCTGATGGCATCCTGGCTTGTGTTAGGGACACTGTGGCCAGCAGGGTCATCCCCCTGTATTGGGCACTGGTGGGGCCACACCTTGAATGCTGTGTTCAGTGCTGGGCTCCTCTCTATAAGAAGGACATGGAAGTGCTGGAGCGTGTCCAGAAAAGGGCAGTGTGAAGGGCCTAGAGCATAAGCCCTGTGAGGAGCAGCTGAGGGAGCTGGGGTTGTTCAGTCTGGAGAAGAGGAGGCTGAGGGGAGACCTCATTGCTCTTTGCAGCTACCTGAAAGGAGGCTGGAGTGGTGAGGGGGACTGCCTCTTCTCCCTGGTGACGTGTGATGGGACCAGAGGGAATGGATGCAAGCTGTGCCAGGGGAGGCTTGGGCTAGATATTAGGAAGCATCTTTTCACTGAAAGAGTTGTCAGGCATTGGGGTAGATTGCCCAGGAAAGTGCTGGAGTCACCATCTCTGGATGCATTTTACCAGCATGTGGATCTGGTGCTCAGGGACATGGTCTAAGTGGTGAACTTGTGCTGTCAGGTCTAGGGCTGGGCTGGATGATGTTGGAGGTCTCTTCCAGCCAGAGACATTCTGTGATTCTGTGAATATGGGATTCCTGAGGCTTCCACAGGTCACCCCGGGCTGTGTCCAAACTGCAGCACAAATGCATTTTGTGGTGTGAACCCTTGTTCCTGATCCTGTGCTATTCCAAGGTGGGATCATACTGAGCACAGTAGCAAGCCCCTGATAACTGTCAGTGGGTTTCTTGTTATCATGGAAAATAGTCATAAAGTGTATGCATCTAGTCTTGATATGTGGTCAGGACAGAACTGGGGCATCTTCTGGGGATAGTACCTGGGCCACACAGCTTGGATGTTGCCATGACAAAATCCCTGAAAACCAAGGAGCAAAAGCCATTACCTCTGAATCTCACAGCCTGTAGCTGTAGCACACTGCTAGATCTTCATCTTCCCTTCCACCATTTGCAATGCATTTGTATTTGCTTTCAAATGTGTGTAGATAATGATGAACCCTTCTCAGGCCCCAAGGCAGAAGTTAAGTGCTAATTCAGCACATGGCCTGTTAGTGGTACTGTGTGAAGCCATAAACCCCTTACCAATCCTGCTGTCAGCTCTTCTGATGATACAGCAAACCTAGCAGGGCTATCCAGGATTTACCAGCTCTTGGAATATGGAAACAAGGTTTTAGTTTGTGCAAGGCAAAAAGGGAGAATTGGTCTGGGTTTCTTCCCTAACTCTATTCCTTTGTTGATACTGAAAAAGTACTTATCCCGTACAGAAAAAGAACACAAATTAAAAAGACCTCTGAATTTTAATTTTTTATGTCCTTTAGAGAAAACACCTGTGTGTTGGCAAGCTTGGAGAACCTAGCCTGGGATGAATTGTCTTCAGACATAGTGGTACTGGATGCATCCTCAACACCAGAGAACTCAAAACTGTCAGTTAAAACCCCACCACTGAGAAATGGTCTGTAAGTCAGTGGGATATATTTTAAAAGCTGTTTTACTTGCATTCTGTTTTGGAGTGCTCAGGGTTCCAAGCTTTCTTCCACAAACAAAGGAGCAACAGGAAAGAAACTTAGTTTGCAGACATTAAATAGGAGTTGAAAGTTCTTAGGTAATTCTCACCTCACATAGCTGAGTTTTACAAATAGATACAGCAGCAGAAAGATAACAAACAATTGGGCGTGAGCCAGGGAAGGGCAATTTGAAGGGCCCTTGCTCCGAGGTTTGTGCTCCACACTTCTCTAGAGAGAGCAGTGCAGCTGTGGGTGAGGGCAGGGAGCCCGGTGGGCTTGAAATGCAGGTGAGAGAATAGGCCAGACAGAAAGACTTAATCTAAAGTCACAAGCAAATAAATCTATTCAGATGCTTAAACAACAAAAAACATGAGAACAATGAAGATTATCACTACTGGACATGACGTGAGACTTTGCAGCATCGTTGTCTGTTGGGATTTAAGAGCAGACCCTGCACGCAGGCTGATGGCATCCTGGCTTGTGTTAGGGACACTGTGGCCAGCAGGGTCATCCCCCTGTATTGGGCACTGGTGGGGCCACACCTTGAATGCTGTGTTCAGTGCTGGGCTCCTCTCTATAAGAAGGACATGGAAGTGCTGGAGCGTGTCCAGAAAAGGGCAGTGTGAAGGGCCTAGAGCATAAGCCCTGTGAGGAGCAGCTGAGGGAGCTGGGGTTGTTCAGTCTGGAGAAGAGGAGGCTGAGGGGAGACCTCATTGCTCTTTGCAGCTACCTGAAAGGAGGCTGGAGTGGTGAGGGGGACTGCCTCTTCTCCCTGGTGACGTGTGATGGGACCAGAGGGAATGGATGCAAGCTGTGCCAGGGGAGGCTTGGGCTAGATATTAGGAAGCATCTTTTCACTGAAAGAGTTGTCAGGCATTGGGGTAGATTGCCCAGGAAAGTGCTGGAGTCACCATCTCTGGATGCATTTTACCAGCATGTGGATCTGGTGCTCAGGGACATGGTCTAAGTGGTGAACTTGTGCTGTCAGGTCTAGGGCTGGGCTGGATGATGTTGGAGGTCTCTTCCAGCCAGAGACATTCTGTGATTCTGTGAATATGGGATTCCTGAGGCTTCCACAGGTCACCCCGGGCTGTGTCCAAACTGCAGCACAAATGCATTTTGTGGTGTGAACCCTTGTTCCTGATCCTGTGCTATTCCAAGGTGGGATCATACTGAGCACAGTAGCAAACCCCTGATAACTGTCAGTGGGTTTCTTGTTATCATGGAAAATAGTCATAAAGTGTATGCATCTAGTCTTGATATGTGGTCAGGACAGAACTGGGGCATCTTCTGGGGATAGTACCTGGGCCACACAGCTTGGATGTTGCCATGACAAAATCCCTGAAAACCAAGGAGCAAAAGCCATTACCTCTGAATCTCACAGCCTGTAGCTGTAGCACACTGCTAGATCTTCATCTTCCCTTCCACCATTTGCAATGCATTTGTATTTGCTTTCAAATGTGTGTAGATAATGATGAACCCTTCTCAGGCCCCAAGGCAGAAGTTAAGTGCTAATTCAGCACATGGCCTGTTAGTGGTACTGTGTGAAGCCATAAACCCCTTACCAATCCTGCTGTCAGCTCTTCTGATGATACAGCAAACCTAGCAGGGCTATCCAGGATTTACCAGCTCTTGGAATATGGAAACAAGGTTTTAGTTTGTGCAAGGCAAAAAGGGAGAATTGGTCTGGGTTTCTTCCCTAACTCTATTCCTTTGTTGATACTGAAAAAGTACTTATCCTGTACAGAAAAAGAACACAAATTAAAAAGACCTCTGGATTTTAATTTTTTATGTCCTTTAGAGAAAACACCTGTGTGTTGGCAAGCTTGGAGAACCTAGCCTGGGATGAATTGTCTTCAGACATAGTGGTACTGGATGCATCCTCAACACCAGAGAACTCAAAACTGTCAGTTAAAACCCCACCACTGAGAAATGGTCTGTAAGTCAGTGGGATATATTTTAAAAGCTGTTTTACTTGCATTCTGTTTTGGAGTGCTCAGGGTTCCAAGCTTTCTTCCACAAACAAAGGAGCAACAGGAAAGAAACTTAGTTTGCAGACATTAAATAGGAGTTGAAAGTTCTTAGGTAATTCTCACCTCACATAGCTGAGTTTTACAAATAGATACAGCAGCAGAAAGATAACAAACAATTGGGCGTGAGCCTCTGAAGACTCCTGTGTTTGCTAAATCCTTACTTTCAAAACAGTTAAAAAGCTTTGGATTTCAGCATACCAGTCAAGAGCTGGCCTTGCAAAGCTTCACTATAAAACAAGGGTAGGCAACTCTGCATGGTCAAGGGCTGAAAAGGCTCTTGTTCTCGTATCACAGACTGGGACTCTGTTGCTAGTAAATTGTGTTTTTTAAATTATCATTATTCTAGGCAATCTAGAATATTGCAAGGCAGTGAGGATTTTTCTATTGACTGGAACAACCTCTCAGTCACATGAAGAGTCCAAAGTCCTGGATATTTATATTAAAACCCAAGGAAATGTAATCCATGATAAATAAAAGCAAGAGTTAAGTCTGATTTTTAAATGGCTATAAAATACAGTGTTTGCCAGGCTTTGCTTGCCAAAGACTTTTGCAATGTAGACACTCCCAGGTATGTAATCTCTCCTTTCCTTTTCTAAGTAAAACTGTGTTCGTAAGGTTTGAGAAAGCCTAAGTTGTTTGTATCTGAACTCATACTGGAGCTCTCCCCAACCGCACTGTCCAGGTTGCAAATTAGAGGCAGGCTGAAAATGCAACCTTCAACCTGTACAAAATACACATGCATGAGTCTGGCCCTAGCTTTTGGGTTGTAAAAGGACAAGTAAGTTTTTCTTAATTGGAATATACTTGCATCTGAAATTTATGGGGTCTTCTGGAGGAAAGGGGGCAGAAGGATTTTAGCTGTAGATCAGTCCAGATGGTCCATGGTCCTTACAAGGTGTCACACTCTGGAAACATGAGCTAAATGGAAAAGCTTGAGGAGCTAAGAACTAAGGACGATATTTACTGAATAACCTAAACTAAAATGTGGGCCCTTTGCTATTTTTCAGGGTCATTGGAGCAAAGCACTAAAACTGGGGCATGTCTGAGGATTATTTTGTGCTCCGATTGAGCAATCCCTTCCATCCACAGATGTCTCCTTCTTGTGCAGAACTCTTCATCGTCACATAGCTGCTTCTGACCATCCTCCCTCTGCATTTTGCTGGGTGTCTGCTCTCTGATTTCTCCTGCCATTAACCTGACTCTAGCCTCTGATGCCCACTATCCCTTGAATTTCGACCTCTCCCCAGAGCCTTTCCCGACACCTAATTCTTTTGCAAACATACAGAGTTTCTTCAGATCAAGAACTACAGTTGAGAAAGGCAGAACTTCTAAGCATCAGTTATGCTGATGGTATGCCTAATGAGCTAATATTTGATAGCCTAGGCCATTAAAAGCTATATCTTCAGGTATGACACTTGCTTTTAAGGCTTAGAAGGAACGATGGGATTGTCCAGCCTAAAATACTGTATTAACTTGGCCTTTTAGATTCCACACACCCTACAGCTTGAAATTATTATTGAGTTTCTATTTATGTGAGCAGTCTGGTTGCTTAGATGTGCGATATCCAGTTTTTTCCTCTTCTCAGAGTCATCAAGTCTGGTTATACTGGAAGTATTTTCTGTGGTTTGAGGTTATGTGGATTTGCGAGAATCGTAACATCAACCAAAAAATGCCTTTGGCACGGTGGTTGCATGGAACAGTTTGAAAACTGCATCCACCTGAACCCTCATTAAGAAGACCCCACAGGCAAGGAGAAAGGTTCTCAAATCTATTTACTTCTATGAAACCTCATTATTTGACTTGTTACGGTTTTTTGAATACTCAGAGTTATTATTATTCCATTAATTAATTCCAATTAACTTCTTCATATCATCAGAATGTGAAGCAAATCTAATTTGAACACATTGTCTCATTTACTAGGCCTTTTTTGTAATATTTATGTAGTACTAAAATAAAGTTTTAACATGTTGGATGTTGCCAGAAACATCTATCAAACTACCCCTGATTCTCAGAAAGAATCACGTTTGTTCCAAAGGACCTATTTTAATATCAATATGCTTAATATTATGGAACCACCCAGAGGCCTCAGTTAGAATCTGGGACTTAGAGAGCTATAAAAATAGACATGGTACCACACATCAGACAAAATCTGTTCTGCTCTTTACAGATGAGACATATCCCATCTGGCTTTTCATAAAGGGGACAGGCACACATGCTTGGAGCTAGCAGGAAGAAGACAAGAGGCTCTTAGTGTGAACAGCCTGCTAAAAATGGCAGAATTGGATGAGGACAGATAGCCAAAATGGCATATTTCCCTATTTCCTTCCATTCTGCAGGAGATGCATCAATACACACAGACACACACATGCATGCACAGAGGAATATGTATGTACAACAAACAGCCCCTAAATCCAATTCCTGAGTTTCTCAACAGCCAGAGAGGGGAGATATGGATCCTAAGGTGAGTAGGAACCATGCAAAGAAGACTGTATGGCAGCATTAGTGGAAGTGGATCTTGTGCAGGGCCTGAGCAGACCTTTTCAGTGCAATGGTAAGATGTAACTGAGGAACAGCTTCTGCCCTTCAGAAGTGAGAGCAATGTTGTGGGGACCTAGCAAGTCTTGAGCATTCTGCACACATTTCACTGGAATGTCTTTCTCATCTATCATACCCTGAAGACACCTGCATCTTGTGTCATGCCAGACACATATTGTAGGAGCTCCTGCCCCCCCCCCACCATGAGCCAGCTGTTCAGCCTGATCTGTGATTCATGAAGAAGCTGTGTCTGGCTTGTGGGATACTGGAATAGGAAGGAGGCTACAGCCCCATGAAATATGTACTTTTTGTTGGTGTCTTGTATGGAAAAAAGCCTGCTCAGAAAGCAAAGGGGTGCCAGGTCCTTTCCTCCATCACCTGAGTGGTTGTGTCTGCTCTATGACCCTGTTTGCACACGCGCCCCTGGCAGGTAAGCTGACTGATTCCTGTGGAGCCACAGGGACTAGTGAGAAAGGATTTGGAAATCTGTACTTCTGTACAATAAAATAAATGAGAAACTAGTCAATGTGTAGCAGAACCTGGAAAGTCAAGAAATAAAGCACTGACATAGCTGTATTGAGGTTTTAGGCATGATACTTGTAGCGATAGGATGAGGGGTGATGTTTACAAACTGGAGGAGGGTAGATTTAGTTTAGATATTAGGAAGAAATTCTTTAATGTGGGGGTGGAGAGACACTGGCACATACTGCCCAGGAAAGTTGTGGATCATCGGAAGTGTTCAAGTTGGATGAGGCTTGAAGCAACCTGGCCTAATGGGAGGTGTCCCTGCCCATGCTGGGGGTTTGGAACTAGAGAATCTTTAAGGTCTCTTTCAACCTGAACTGTTTTATAATCCTCTGATTCTTTGACTAACCATATGGAGCCATTGATCAGCAGTTAGAGCTGATTTAAATCTGGAATTTCCCTCTAATGACCTCAAATAACCAAAGACGTGCCGTGACAGTTAGTGCAGAGACCCCAGCACTTCTAGGCAACCAAGAACATCCTACAGTTGGTTACTAGATAAACAGGTCAGGTGAAGCTCATACTCAAAAGCACTTCACCACTTTTCACTGACTGTAGAAGAAGTCGTAAGTGACTGTTGCAGAGGAGGAAGTTTCCCTGGTGGTTTCCACAGCTGTGTGAGGTCAGTTTCTCCCTTAATGTCTTGCACAAGCCAGTCCAGAGCACAGAACAACCAACTGTACACCAGGAAAGACAATTAAACCACATGGGGCACACCCAATTTGACATGCCTGTAGGAGAAACCCCAGCCACGTAATGATTCTGTGGCCACTCAGCTGTGCCTGGTGGACCTGCCAAAAAAAATAATGCAGTGTCAAGTTGCCCCCTTCGGCAGTGGGAAAGGAGAGACAGGTCCTTGCCCACTTAACCTTCCCACTTGCAGGAACTGCTTTTTTAGGTAACAGCTCATTGTCAAAGGTGTTTAGTGGGCAATGCTAATAAGCATTGTGTTGTGGTTTGGCATCAACACAACAAAATAGAACCAGCCCCATGGCTGCTCACTTCACACCTCCCTACTGCTCCCCCCACACCCTGGGATGGGGAGGACAAAGCCCAACTAGAAGCTCCTGGGTCCAGACAAGGGACAAGGAGGGATCTTCACTGATTAAGGGCCCGGGCAAAACAGACTCAACTTGGGGAAAATAATCATGTAATTCCACACCAATCACAGCCCCCAGGACACAGACACCCCCAGAGCAGGGCTTGCAGATGTTACCCCACCCCTCCCTCCTTCCCGGGCCCCAATCCCTTGGTTCCCAGTTTCTCTCCCTCCTTCCCCCCAGCGGCACAGGGGGACAGGGGATGGGGTTTAGAGTCACTTCACAGCCTGGGGGTTCCTGCTGCTCCTGCCTCCTCAGCAAGAAGGATTCCTGACAGTCCTGCCCTGCTTCCCCACGGGGTCCCTCCCATGGCACAGAGGCCTCCACCAACCTCTCCTTCCTGAGCCCTTCCCACCAGGTCCGGAGCTGCTCCAGCCTGGGCTTCCCACAGAGTCACGGGGGCTTCGGGAACAGCCACCTCCCCTGGCCCGGGGGCTTCCACAGCTGAGCAATCAGAGCCCACTGGCAGCAAATCCTCTGGCCACAACATCCAAGTCCAGGGGCCAAGTTCCCCCCTCCTGGCGCCTTCAGGGAATGTCCCACCACGTTCCTCCATGAGTGCAGGGGCACAGCTGCCATCTCGCCATGGGCTGCAGGGAAACTGCTGCTGGGGCACCTTCTGCCCCTTCTTCCTCACCAACCACCAGCACCTCTGCCCCTCCAGCTGAGCTCTCTTCTCCATTGCTAACTGGGCTCAGCTCTGACCTCAGCTCTTCCGTATGTTACTGGCAGAGACACATCTCTTGTCCCTCCAATGGCTCCTTTGCTGGGGTTTGGGCAGGGGGCGCTTTTCCGCTTCTTATGGGAGCCACCCCTGGGGCCCTTCCTCTGCTACCAAAAATCCCACCAAACCAAACCAGCACACGTTGTTTCAGTCCATCAGCTAACATACTGATGATTCAGAGAGACACTGCAGAAGAGGAAATGTAGAAAAATCTATGTAATTAACTGCAGCAAGAGTAAAAGAAGATGCTATTTATAGAAACTGCAGTTTGGGAGGACATGAAAGTTAATACCCTTACTGCAGCACTCTTTCTATTTTATGGTGAGTCTCATGATATTTGTTGCTGTTGTTAAAACTTCATGTCCTGGAATCTTGCAACAATGTTCACTCACTAAAGCAAGAAACTGTGGCTCGAAAAAGCTTCAAAATGGGAACCCCAGAAGCAGAAAATAGTAGAATATAAAAAGACACAAATTTATGTTTTTCAAACCACTGTGATTCTTAAAGCAATTCTGTGATTTTCTTTAATCCTGGTAGTTTTTATCACCAAGCACTTGGTAATTATTCTACTTATATATAAGCTGCTGTTGGATTTCCTGTACCAATGAAGACCAAACCCCAGTTTCACATCTCTCTAAAAATAAACTGTTGTCTCAGGATATTGCAATAACATCCCTGAATGCCAAATTGAGTGTCTCTTCAAATTAAGACGTTTAAGATATTTAACAACATCATGCTTACATTTTGCTGTATCTAGGTTTCTTTAAAAGCTGCTAATTAGAGCTGCTTGAATGAGTTTTTACAAGGATTTGTCTGAGAGGAACTGTGCCTTCACTGGAGAAGTAACAAAGGGAAGTTGGGGCTCTTCTGCTATTTCATCCTTAGTCAGGATTGCTTGAAGAGAAAGTTGTGGAAACCAATATTACTAAATGGTTTTGTTTGCTGGCCAATGGCTGTAGTAAGTTTTGCCTTTGGATTTTGTGGTTTTGCAGAGGGAAAAGGAAGCTCCCATTCAGCTAGGATGCTGGGTAGTCAGCAGACTTAGTACAAAGGGTGTAAATGGGCTGTAAACAACAAGATTTGAAAAGAAAAGGAACAAAAAAACCTCAACAGCAGGAGAGTGAAAGGGTGACTTTCCCGCCTTTGGGGAACACATCTGTAGGTAGAACCTATCAGAAAAAATTCTGGTTCATTGAGCCTAACTGCTTTGTCTGAAACCTTGTAGCCTGGAGAGCTTTTGCTGAGATTAAGGCAGGTTCTCTGTGATACAGCTTATAGGGAGGTTTGCCCACTCTGCTCTTCCACTTGACTCAGCACCAAGGGGTGTCCTAGGCCTGAGATCCCTGACTCTGCAGCACTCATCCTTGGAGGCTGGGACCTTGGAGGTGCTTTGAGGCACCTCACAGGCTTCTTGAAGTGTCTGCTTATATTAGCAGAGAAGCTGTAAAAGTCAGTATTTTAGTATTTTGCATCCTGAAAAATACTTCTAGTAAAGGAGCAGTTTGGGGGCAATTCAGACTACCTACAAAATTATACAATAAAAAGTAGAAAACTCATTATAATAGAGCAACACAAGCTCCTAACTACTGCTTTTAATACCTATGCCCAAATTCAGTGCTGAATGCCAAGAGCCAACCATACAGTTATTTGCTACTCCCTTAGAATTTCCAAGCACAGACTTGCTGAAAGACCACATACTTTAAGAACACTGATTTGTGTCAAACTTATTGTCTGTGTTTATATTATATGCCACTGACAAAAAGAAATGTCATACTTTTGGCCTTCTAAAGCTAATGAACTTCAATGGAGACCTGCTTTTAATGACTATATAATCAAGTGTTTCTGCAATGCTAAGTAGACCTGATCTGGCTTTTACTAAGTTGGTTCAAGGGATGTCACAAATTCCCTAGAATTTTCCAACCATTAAAAAACCTAGTAAGATGCAGACACTTTTTTTGTTTGGTTGGTTGGTTTGGTTTTATTTACTTTGGTTTGGGTTTTAGTTGGGGTTTTTTTGTTTGGTTGTTTTTTTGTGTGTGTTTGCTTTTGTGTTTTGTTTGTTTTTTGTTTTTGTTTCTTCTGGTATAATAGTGAAAGTGGTGTTCTCTAGGTATAGTGATTAATCTTACTTTTCTGTAGACTTCTCTATTGTGTCAGGCTTGCATGGCAGTGGAGTGTGTATAAGCATGAGATCCAGCTAGGTACCAGTGGGGAATGCATATTACAGACTCTGCTGCAAGTTTCCTTCTAATTCAGGATTCACTAATGCCATAAACAGAAGCCTGTCCATTGACAACTGTAGATTAAAATGAGAGGTCAGGCTTTTTATAATCAACTAGTTTTTCCTGTATTTGGAAAAACATAAAATGAGCGTTGGTATTATTCTTCAGATTTGGAAGTAATTCTCAGTGGTAGAAGGAATAGGTATTTTTTTCCTCTCTGTTGTTCAGAAGCTGAAACTTCCAACTGGTTCCCCGTTAATAGTGCATCCATGGTGCTGTGCTGGCTTATTGGCTCAGGAAATTGCTACCTCTGCTTTGTTAGCAGTGCCTACCATCCATGTTTCTTTCCTCCAGAGAGTCCTCCACCAACCTCTCCTTCCTGAGTCCTTCCCACCAGGTCCGGAGCTGCTCCAGCCTGGGCTTCCCACAGAGTCACGGGGGCTTCGGGAACAGCCACCTCCCCTGGCCCGGGGGCTTCCACAGCTGAGCAATCAGAGCCCACTGGCACCAAATCCTCTGGACGCAGCATCCAAGTCCAGGGGCCAAGTTCCCCCCTCCTGGCGCCTTCAGGGAATGTCCCACCACGTTCCTCCATGAGTGCAGGGCCCCAGCGGCCATCTCGCCATGGGCTGCAGGGAAACTGCTGCGGGGGCACCTTCTGCCCCTTCCTCCTCACCACCCACCAGCCCCTCTGCCCCTCCAGCTCAGCTCTCTTCTCCATTGCTAGCTGGGCTCAGCTCTGACCTCAGCTCGTCCGTATGTTACTGGCAGAGACACATCTCTTGTCCCTCTACTGGCTCCTTGGCTGGGTTTGGAGCAGGGGCAGCTTCTCAGCTTCTTACTGGGATACCCCTGGGGCCCTTCCCCTGCTACCAAAAATCCCACCAAACCAAACCAGCACAATAGGGGATAGAGATGCAGCACAACGTGTGGTACCGATACCTTCATCTGAGATATTTCCGTAGGGGACTGCTTGCCTCTTTGCCTGTATGAAATCAACTATATTCATTAAGCCCCAGTAACAGTTTCGTGCTGCAGCTCAAGCTCCTGTATGCTTTGCAAGAAAAGCACTGGACCTGAGATAACTAGTGTTTTAAATAAATAATATGTAGGAAACCAGAAGGAATGCCTGTGAAAGGGTGGTGTATCAACAGTAGTTGGAAGAAATCTGAAGAGCAGCCAGCATGATAAATTCAAAGGGTGGAGGAGAACTACAATGACAACACAATGTTTTGATCAAAATGAAGCAATTTTTACATGGAATGAAGTGCTAGCCCATGATTTTTAAAGACCCATGCATTCAACAACCACAGGCTGCCTTCCAAGTTTACAAGCTAATATATGATCTTATTAAGGAAGAATATATATTACAAATCTCTTTCAAAAAACCACCGGACAGCTAACAAACCAAGGAAAAACGGAGGCTTCTTTTTTAAACAAAACAAAAAAACCTCTCCAAGTCTGTATGGCTGGAATTAAAAATCCAGCCAGTAAATTGTGGTGAGTACTGTTTATTCTTAAATACTGTATTTCTTTCTACTATTACTCACTCTCCGCTTGGTTGCAACACAAAACCCTCTCTTCTGCTTTCTGACCTTCCTTGCCTGGTCTTCTGACTCCCTCACTCCTAGTGCAGACCTTGCCCAGATCAGCATGACAAACTATTGCAAGGGATATACATCAATCAAAGGAGTGTTGAAGTGTGATCTACAACCAGCATAGCTGTGCCAGCAGAAAACCCTACTATGGATTAAGACAAATCAGCAAAAGTGCTATTTTACAGGATGACTTTCCCCCCCTCTCCTCCCCTCCAGAAGGCTGCAATAAGTTCGAAGCTTGCCAGCAAAGGAGGGGTTTTTTTCCCTGTCTAATCTGTAACTGGAGTATGAACCCTTTGCCAGAGTGTAGTCTATCAGTACAAAGCACTCATACATAAATTTAGCTGTTTGCACTCTAGAGGTGAATGTTAATAAGAATATCTCCTGAAGTCATACCATGGCCTTTGCTGTCTCTCAGTCCCCTTCCTCACTCATCATCCTGCTTTGCCCTGTATCACTCCTCCCAAACATATCCAAGACTGTGTGTTTCACCTCTCCTGCATTTATTCTGTGTAGACTGGTCTTTATTGCCACATTCTCCATGTACTTTGTGCTACCTTGTGCCTGTCCTCAAACAATCATCTTCCTATTACCTAGATATAAGACTGCTAATGCAAGACATATAAAAATGCATATTTTTGTTCCCTAAGTCCCTTTAATGTACAGAAGAAAAACAGCATGATTATATCTTTTTTATTTGCCATCTGGTATTTGGAGTTTTCAGACTCATTTTCAGGCAATCATGACAAAATTCCTGCTTTATTTTTTATATGAAAACTGAGATTCTCGAATAATAACAGAATCTGAGTATCTGGGGATATAAGGATTATTATTTTTTATCACCTGCCTTTTGTTGAACAAACTAGTTCAAATCCTAGAATCCTTTTCTGTTCTCTGCCTAAAGCCAGGTAAAACCATCTAACACCTCCCCAGGTCCCAAAGTTCAGGCTACATCAGTGAGGGAGGAGGATGACAAGTAACCAGATCTGAGCTGCAGTTCCACCCTCAGTGGCTGTTTATATTGAAATGCTGAACAATCTAGGCAAAGCCATCAGACCCTTCAGCTTCAATGCTGAGTCCATTCACCACAGGGCAGCTTATTTGGGGAGGAAAAGATGTTTTATACTATCAAAGGGACACTGATCTTCTAGTTCTGCTGTGCATGCAGAGTGACCCTGGGGGGTTACACTTGTGCTGGTACACTGAGGAATTAACATCCCTCTTAAGTATCTAAGAACCCAGAAAGTAAAGGGTCCTTCATGAAGGGATTGCAGGGGCTGAGATCTTTCAGCAAGTGTGCATGAAGCTTTGAAGTTTTCTGGGAGACTGGAATATGTTCTTTAAATATCAAGTGACTCAATTTGACTGATAAAACAGATGGAATGACTGTGCAGATACTATGGAGTCAAATCAAATGGTTCCCTCCTCACCTCAAGCTTCTCTGTGGGTAAGGGCCCCATGTGCAGTCCTCAGGGCAGAACTCTGCCTTCTTTGATTACTCCATGATTTAAAGGCAAAGCAGAAACAAACTTGGGGCAGAAACACTAGCATCTAATTGCCTGAAATGCTTAATTCTTAGCTGAGTTTTTGGTCCTCAGTGTTGTTTTGGTCTTTGCCACCTACCAGTCATTCAGGCAGTGTCTGGCCTATGGTTTGAAGCATTATATATACCAGGCATTTGGCAGGAGATTATGAAGGAGACAGCTTAGCTCTTCTGATGTGAACAGTACCATCCTAATAGCCTGCAGAGATTGGGCCCTGGTCCATTTGATTTATTATTATTCAATAGCCTCAGAGGCTGAAATGTGTCCTTTCACTCTTCCATTTAACCCATTATTTTTATCTCTTTCCTTTCTATTTTCTTCTTTACCTGACTACCTTTCTTTGTCTGCACAGTCAGACAAGAAAGTAATTTTTGTTACCTGCAGACAACATTCACCCTAATTGCCTTGTCCATGCAACACACAGCAAGTTTAGGTAGTGTGCTATCCCTGCCAGATACTTGTTCCTCAAAGGATCAAGAAAACTGAGGAAGCACTGGCTCCTGTCTTGTTGGACAAACTAGTTCTTGAATCTCTTTGCAGATGGAATATTCTCTGCAGCTCATTGACCATCGCATGAAAAAGCTACTGCTGTGCTTCATTTTCACATCATCAACAAGTTGATGGCACAGCTGGGAGCTCTCATAATCTCCAGATGTTTCTTTCCACTTTCTTCCCATTAATAATCCCAAATAATTCCCAAATAATTTTTTAATTTTTATTTTTTTTTTCCCTAGTGATGATTTTAATCACCTTACAGTAAACACTGGGTGGGATCTGCTGATTGCACTGCAACTTGAGGAGCCCAAAAGACCCCGAGAGGTTCAAAGTAAAGCTTTGGGTTGATATTTAACGAGCATTTATCAACAAACAGATTTTAAAGCAAATATTAGGACAAGCTTACTAATAATGTCATAACGTTTCTGTAATGTTGCTCCCACTTATTTTCACCTTGAGATATTTTAGGGGTTGATGACCTGGAAAATTGAACAAGCGGTGAGTACTGTACAGACTGTGGGCAGTAGGAAAAACTGTTTGTCTAAATTCAGTGTTATGACAACTTTGTGATAGAGACATCAGGCCCTGGTGTCCTTGGAGTGTGGGCGGGTGAGTGAGTCACAACTGCTATCCTGACATGCCATAAGTAGGTGGCTGTACTCCCTTGTCAGAGTGTGGTCCTTCAATTTCTATTCAGTGAGAGACACCACCATTTAAAAATGGATTTATTTTGGCTCATACTTGAATACCCAGTGTCATTTTTCATTCTGAGCAGTGAGCTGCTTTAGAAACCATACACTTCAGACCTGTCTACTGCCATTTACCAGTCTCATAGCCTCAAACTCCTTTGTTTGCTTCAACACGGTACAAGGTGTCCAAATGTGGACAGCATGGCTGGAAAAAAAAAAACTGCAGCCAAAAGCTACCTTTGAAACATGCTGTGCTATAAATATCTTTATCACTGATCATGCCACCTATGACAGAAGCCATACACAGGAAAAGGCGTAGGAAAAATGTGCAAGCAGCACCATGGGTAACACCCTTATCTTATTCCAGACATCATATCCTCAGAAGACTGGAAAAGTGTGCAGATGCAAGAATTCTAGAGTGGCTGCTATACAAATGGAAGTTTAACACTGGATTCCCAGAAATGGTTTTGGTTAATTGTGAAAATCTGTCAGAAACTGGCACATAATTTTTGAAGAGAAACTTCAGTGTTTGTAGCTGCCTCCAGTGAACTGCTGCAGGGCCTGCAGTGTTCCAGCAAACAGCAAATGCTACCCACTAACAGCCATGTGACTGAGGGGGCCCTTGCAGAGCTATTCCAGAAGGGGTCATTAACTGAAGGCCTTCCATTACCATTATTAAAAATGAAACATTCACCCACACTAACATAGAGTTTTGCTACATACCCACATTCTTAATTTAGTGAGAGGCTGGACAAAGCTACTGCAACCTTAGGAGGAAGTCCTACAAATGTCTGCATCATTAACATCCAAACTAGCCAGCCACAGTATGGCAGTTTGAAGGACCTGTAGTCAAGATGAAAGATCCTTGTTCAAAACTGTCATTCCTCTAAGAGTCCTCACTCTCCTATGCTCATGGGAAACTGGGCATGGTCCCCAACAGCAGCACCAATTCTGTGGCCTTAGCAAGTTTCATATTCAAAGCTGGTTATCTGGCTTTGGGTTGATTTGTTTTGGGTTTGTTTTTCTCATCTTGAAGAGACAAGGACTTGTGTTAAATTTACTTTTTCCTCCCTGTTGCATTCTATAGAGAAATTTCCTTGGATATGCCCAGGTGCAGACCTGTTTTTGTATTTCAGCCAGCACAGCCTGGTCTGAGAGCTGCTTGGCCTTGATTCAGAACGGAAGGGCCTTTCCCTGTTTCCTAGGTATCCAGCTCCACTGCACTCATATTCAGGCCCCAAGGGCTGCAGGCATGACCACTAGTTCTGAACACATTTGGGCTTCCACAAGCAGTCTTTTTTTTTCTCCTCCATTTCTTCCTCTAACCTCCCTTGTTTTACCATCTCCCACAATCACTTCACTCATCCTCATCAATCCAACCTGAGCCATGAGGCAGTTTGCTTCTCCCTGAAGGCTGTAAGAATCCACCCTTGTTTTCTCTGTCACAGTCCCTGTTTCTCTTGAGCTCAGTGTTTTTGTTTTACCTTCATTTGGTTTAGCTTTACTTTGGTTTACCTCTCCTGAAGAAAAAGCCCCCCCTGACAGCCTGTATCTATACACCTCTTCTTCCTGAAGCAGCTAGTTCAGCAAACAGCCTTAAAAACCACAGTTAAATGTGTTTTTTCTTGGAGAGATACGGGCAAATTTGACTTTGGTACAAGTAGTCACAACACCATTAATACTAATAGATTTATACCAGGGACAAAATTAGTCTAAATTGCCTGCTTTCCATTTAAAGTAACTATACAGAATAGAAAATGCGCATTCCACCCAGCCACACAGTTAATTCATCCTCATTGCCTGTGTGTGTTGTGGAAGGCTGTTCTTTTTAAACATTTCAGTAATAAAAAAGATTCCTATTTCTACTAATGTGCCATTGTTTGCAAGTTGGGACAATTCAGCACACTTTTGGTGGGTTTCTGAGGATTAGCCCTTGCATCCTGCATGATTATTTTAGTACAAGAAAGACTCCTTATGCATGTTTCTTAAGTCGTAGTTGAATTTGCTGCTAGAAATAAATCCTGACAAATATACATTATTTTGAAAACCAGTAATGTAGAGAATTATAATTTACAGTGGATATTTAAAATTTCACTATAAAATATATAAATGAATATAAATGGCATTTGGCATAGAATTAGAAAATGACACTAGGCTAAGCAGTGAAAGTGCAGCTTCCTTATCTTTCTAGCATCCAATGCAGCAGATGTAATTACAAAAATGCCTCATTTTCTGAGGTTTCTTTTCCAGCATTTCCTTCACTTGAAAAAAATATGTGATTTAAAAAAATAAAGTTAATGACCAGGTGAATTCTATGCATACAGAATTAAAAGGATGAAATACTTGCTCAATTTTTAGGCTGCATCACTTTCAAGAACAGGCTTTGCAAGCTCCCTGTCTGTCTCAAGGACAACCTCTCATGATGTGTAACTGTATGTTACATAAAGGGTCCTTAATCTTCTTTGGTACCTCTAGTTTGTATTTCAGTACCACATTACACCAGCCTGAGTGATGCAAAGACATAGTTCCTGCTACAGCACTGTCATGGTCTTAGACAATAACCAGGTGACAGATGCTCTCTGTTATCCCCCCAGTACCCTACCAGGTAAGATAAGAAGTGGAATAAGGGAGACTTTAAGATTGAAAAAAACCCCAAACATATAATGAAGTAGTAAAGATAATGATGGTGAATTACAAATATGTAAATATGGAACACATGCTTCTCAGTTGGTAATTATTTCCAGGCCAGAACGGTCCCAAAGTGAACTCAGTAAGAGATGCCACCACCTCTTGATGAGCCCAAAGTGCCAGTGCTAGTGTACAAGAGCCTTGGAGCAGCCAAGGCAGTCCTACTCGGAGACAGAAGTCAACCTGTCTTGATAAATGATGTTCTTCTCCATCAAGAAAAACAGGATGCAGGAACACTAGCAGCAGAGGGAGAGATGACAGAACAAACAGACACGAAACCAGTCAGCACACCAGCTGGAGAGGCCAGGGCAGGGCTCTCTTAGGAGCCATTTTATACTGAGTCCCATGGGAGGGAACACTGTGCCTTTTACCAGGTGTTCATTTAGGTCACCTAACCCACCCTCTCCTCCTCCTGTCGATCAGCTGCCCAAAGTACAGGTGGAAGAGTAGTGTGTGTGAGCATCAGTGGGAATCCTGGTCATGCAACTCAGTCCCCCACTCAGCAGCTGCCTTTGTCTTGGTGCATCAGGAGAGCCCTGGGAGCTTTATTCTACTGAGCAGCCTCAACAAAGGAGTGATGACAAGGACTGGGGACAAAGTGTGGGGGGTAACAACCCAGATGGCTATGTCTGGCTGTTACAGGAGCTGGTACTTCATATTTTTCAGCTGTGTTTGTGCCACATCTAGTCTGGAGGCAGCATGTGGTGCAGGAGTGCTTCAGAGCCTCAGCCAGCTACAACAGCCGATCAGCACACTGAAACAGGAAAGTTGTCACCTGTGAACACAGGAACAAAACAGGCAGGAGAGCAGAGAAGCCAGCTGAGCACTCAGTCAAAGCCTGGAGAGAATCACAACTCACAGAGTGGTCCAGAGAAAACACCATGAATACTCCAGGCAAAGATTTCTGCCTTTTTTTCCCCCCCTTTTCTACTTCTTATGTGCACATGGACCACTAACTTCAAAGTAGTGCTGGTAGTGATGTAATGGACATGGGGACTTAGTGAGCAACTGTGAGAACAGAGAAATGTAGAGCAGTGCTGGTCCCAGCAGAGAGAAATGCCACCAGGAGACACGTATGTATCAATCTAAACCACTGACAAGGGTGGACAGAGCAAACAATGACTCCATCACACAGGATCTGCTTCGATAATGCAGGTTTATCGCTGATCTTGTGCAAGATGTTGGCTAGAATGTGGAGACACAACAGGGAATAAAACATTTGAAGCTCAAGGTTGTCTATGTAAGAGACAGTGTAGCATGAATGGCCTCTTTTAGAGCAGATTCCCATAGAGAGGTTTGGGAGGAAATGCTGCCAGAGAGCTAATAAAAACTTATAACCTTATGTTTATTTGAATTCCTTCAGATTGGTAAAACCAGCACGATATTGACCACATTGGTTTTAAAACAGGTCTGACAGGACATTATTAGAATTCCCCCTTCCTTCTAAAATCTAATGTCCATGCCTGAAACAAGAGAAGGAAAAAGTGCTGTTCAAGGAACAAACCACTGCAAGCCCACAAGCTCTCATAGTCTCCCAGGGCACGGGTAGGGCAGAAAAAAAAAGGAGCCTTTGTCTTTTCTTCTACTGTGCTTTTCATTTCTCCTGCCCAGGAGCTGCATCACACCTCTGCTGCTCTCAGACACCTCGACCAAAGTCAGTGGGTGCTGACACAAGCTATTTTGTTATCATTAAAGTCCATATAGCTTTGCCAGCTTGGCAATAGTCTGTGATTCAGAACGATAAGTAGGCCAGAGCATCTTGGCATTTCCAGCCTCAGCACAGCAGCTATTTCCCTGCAATTACAAAATTGCTATGGCTACATTAAATGCCAGATGCTGCTTGTTACCTCCCAGTTCCAGTTCACTTCAGTTAACACCTTGACTAGCACATCTTGACTAAAGCACCTTTTTTTCCCCTTTCTTTTCCCATCTGAAGTATTTCCTTACAGTGTTCATCTGTTTTAATCCAGACCAATGGAAACCAAACCAGAATGGAGGCACAGTGGGCTTCAATATCAGGGGGTGTTAGTTCTACCCAAGGGACTTCCTGGACAGAAAAGGTGACTTCCCTTCTCTTGGTGGCCATCATCTGCTGGGAGGGAGAGGCTCACTTCAGTTTCTTCACAATCTTATCAAGCTGAGTTGTATTTTTTGTGCACTTTGGAGCATGGTGATAGTGAGCATGACCCCTGTGCACCAGAGTGGAAAGCAGAAAGGGAGGTCAGCTGCTGTGTCCTTCTTGACCTTCCATGCTCCTTGACTGGTGGATATTAAGGGTTGTAAACACAGACTACATGGATAGTGTCTGGAAAAAAAACCCCAAAACTCACCCCCAAAGAAACCAAACCAAAAAAAAAAGAAGTCACAACAGAAAGAAACTTTTCTAAGTCTGTGCAAGCTAATTATAGCAAGTCTGTGCCAAACCGTCATCATCCCCACAGTGAGCAGGCACAGCTTCAGGGAGAGGAACCTGTGGTGAGCATTTTTGTCTCGCAGCTATTTCCTTGGCTTACAGTTCATAACTGTACACTGTTGTGACTGAAGTTAGGGGGAAAAAAAAAATAATCTCTTTCCTGTCTGTTTTTTTCATTATGTGAATCTCAGTGGCAACCCAGAATTAACCTCATAGGCCCCTAGGGAGGTCAGGCTGACGGGGTCAGAGAATGATGAGCATTCATGTTTGCTGTAATTGTGATTTATTTCCCGTGTAAAATTCACTCAGCTCAATAAAGATAGATGGACTACTCTTGAGCCTGCATAAACTGTTTCTTACTCATTAAAAAAATAGTTTTGGGGGCATGTTGGGGATGTAGCTTCTCTGGAATCAGTTCAGTATTTAATTCCTTCTAATGTACACTGTGAGATTGTGTCTAATTCAATTTGCAAAAACATAAAGTGCCATTTAAGGGGAACTTGTATATGGTTAGATGAAAGTGTAACCCAGATGCCTCTGTAATTCCTTTCAATGTCATTAATTAGATTTGCTGAATTGTTATTTACAGGCTTTGGTTCCATCTAAAACAGAGTGAAGGAACCACAGTAAGTGCTTTTAGGAGTTTGCTGTTTTTCTGTGCAGGAGCACTGAAGAATACTACTATCTCTTATCTGTCTTGTCTTCAGCCTTGTAACTTCATTAGTATCATGACACAAACATGCACTGACAAATGCAAAACAAAACCAAACCAAAACCACCCAGATAGATTACTGAGATTTGTTTTGTTCACTTAAGTATCACTGTAGCACAACAAGTACTAGAATCAGTAATGGTGAAGTCAGGAGAATTTAGGTCTCAGTATATCAAAAAAGTCATGTACTGGTACCATAGCTTGGCCTTCTGACAGTCCATTTATATTTATGTTGTGAAACTCATCACACGTGTGATCACCCAAGTTCAAGCAGGTGACAGAACTCAGCCCAACCTGTTTTTGTGCAGTCAGTCAATTTGATCTACATAACAAGGGTGCTGATCTTACATTCCTGAACTGCAGAGCTAACCTCAGTTGTGAAAACTGATATTTCTCTTTCTGTATTTTATTCCCCTGGAGGCAATGTAGCTTTAACCCTCCCAGCCTGACTGGATCCCATTCAGCTGGATTAATCTCAAATCTGACTGTTACTAATGAACTTGAACTTGGAAAGAAGTTTAGTCACAAAATGGGCTCGGGCAGCAGCAAACTCACCCTCATGTACAGCAAAAAACACAAATGAGCAGAGAAAAAAAGCTGAAGGTACCCTTGGGTTAGATATAAACACTGATGTATTGAAATTATATCAATGCTCCTTGGAGATTCTGGGGCAATTTCCCCTGTCACCTTCAGTGGTGTCTGCTATCATTGGAAAAGGGGTTGTTCAAATCCAGTTGTTAAGAAATGCAGTTGCTCCTTAGGAAATGACACCC
The DNA here is from genome assembly GCF_000747805.2 of Chaetura pelagica. Taxonomy (NCBI): domain Eukaryota; kingdom Metazoa; phylum Chordata; class Aves; order Apodiformes; family Apodidae; genus Chaetura; species Chaetura pelagica. The sequence goes on from NW_009951952.1 coordinate 2,229,237, forward strand.
ACACAGGGCACAACACAGGGAATTTTTCTGCCTTTGTCCCCTGGTCTGAATGCACATTAGAGGCCATAGTGATATGACAATAAAAACAGGGTTAGTGGGGATGGCCAGGAGATGAGCTCCAAAATCACACTTTGGATCTGAAGTGCTGATGGAGGTGCACCCCTGATGCCCAGTGAGCAAGGTGCTGCCAGGAAATGAAACCTTTGCATGGGGAGCTCAGCTGTGGCCCTGGAGTTCCCCAGGAACTGAGAGCAGGACAGATGCATTGAAGTCAAGATGTAAGTAACAGGCACGAAAAGCAGCCAAAGAATGTGCAAGAGAGCAGCAGATGGTAACAAAACAAGTCTTAGCTGAAAAGGGGGTTAGTTACTCAGAAAGAATTAAAAATTTCTGGGGAAACGCTAAATGCAAAGGAAATGTTATCCTGAACATGAAATACTCCTTTCCCTAAAAAGGAGTGCTGTTGGAGAAAAATCCAGTGGAAAGAAGTTAAGTAGGAAAGGCTCCACCTTTCCTTAATAACCACATAGCACCTTTTCTTTATGTAGGATATCTGAGTGCAGAATTTCTGACCATAGATTATACAGTACATTTTTTGTCTGGTTTGCTCCTCATTAAGCAGTAAGCACTGGGGAAAGAAATGAGCCTTATCTGGTTTGCTACCCGCCTAACCATTATCAGCTGGCATCAGGTAAAGAAATGAGCCTGAAAGACTGAAGGGTAGATGCAGAGGCTGGAATACAGAGAGGTCAAAGGAGTCACACAGATGAAAGGAATGAGAAATTTTCCGAACACTTGTTTTCAAATGAGCAGCTCTAGCAGCAGAACAAGCAGTGAAGCGTGTTCTGCCCAGGGACTCGTGTCTTGTTACTGGATTCTCAGGTATCTAATCAAGCAGAAGCAGTGATCTGAGGTGGTTTTTTTTATCTCTCAGGTGGTCTGTTCTCTCCATCATGTGCAATTTCTTGTGATTGATGTGTTGGGCTAATGCCAGGGGCCTTCCCCCAACGGGTGTGTTTTTAATGATTTCTCCCTTTACTTGTTGGCCTATTCCCATGAAAATGGTTTGGTCTTAGTATCACTGTGGTTTTGATCTTCATATCAAATTGGTCTGTAATTTACTATGTGGTTCAAGAATTAATAGCTGGGAGGTGGTGGTGGTGAGGAACAAGGGGACCAAAATCTGAGATGCAAGACTGCAGAAGCCTCATATCCTTTAGAATCCAGGCTGGGGGAAATAAATAATTAAAAAAAAAAAAAAAAAAGGAGCAAGGTTTGAAATAACTTTTTTTTTTTTTCTAGATTCCTGGCATTTTTCTCTTAATTTTAATTCAGTTACTAGCAGTTGAATGAAAAGAGTATTGCCTAAAAAAAAAGTGCAGCTGCTGCGTGTCATCGAATTTGAGTGTTTTGCAGGAAGTTGTTTGTTCTGGAGTTTGATAAAGAAGATGAGTTTCACTGCCTCTCCCTTTACAGTCCTCACAGAAACCTGAAGGTGCATCTTTTAAGGAAATGTTTTGAACAAAACAAGGAGGAGGCTGCAGTGGTGGTGCTGGAAAATGAAGAAGAAAATACCTGCTGCATGACTGAGCTCTTCTGCCCTTTTCATCCAGAGCAATGTGAGACAAGCACACTGAATCAAAGCCTGAGCTCCAGATGCCATGGACAGTTGGAGATGGCTTCCTGCCAAAGAGTTTCCAAAGCAAACAAGGAAGAGCAAATTTGTGTGGCTTGAAGTGAAGCCACACAGGGAGGCAGAGAACAGGGTGGTTCCCTTCAGTGAGGAAGGGAATGTTAAGTGCTTTAGTACAATGAAGTTTTAGCCAGAACAGGGCCTGAAAGAAGAAATACAATTTTCAACCCTCTCTGAGCTTAACCAAGTCAGCTGTTCAATAACATTTCAGCTGTGTGATGCAATACTGTGTTTGTGCCTTCCTTTAAGGCATGTCTTGATGACTTAGAATGGTTTCTGGTATTGACAACCAACCTAGCACTCGAGTAGATTGGAAATAAACTCTAGATCAAACTACCTGAGGCCAAAATGGGCTCAAATGCATTTAGCAATATATCATATCAATGGCACAACCTGCAGATCCATGCAGTTGGCTCTGTTGGCTGATAAAAGAAAATAACTTCTTAGGTCCAGGTACATGTATGGAGCTGGCATGTAAAAAAGCATTGGGAATGGGGTGAGTGGAAATACCTGGTGGTGTAAGATGCTTTCCACGGCTGGTAGAGTGAAGGCATAATGGTGTTGAAAATAAACACCATCTAAGAGATTCTCAGTCATTCAGCCTGATTGCCTGGTGTGCTTATCAACTTCAGGAGCTGACTTTTATGAATGCTAAAAAGAGTTCCTGGCTTGTCACCTTCTTCATTGACAGAAGAGCTGACTGCTTTCTTCCTCTGGCTGCCACGGAAGCACCTGGCTCTGGTTCACAACTTGTAAACCTCAGTCCTTGTTGTTTGTGGATTTACTGCTGAGGAGTCTGCTCACAAAGGAAAACTGATGAATTTTTCAGTTCTACATCAGTCAGTCTGGGAAATTTCTAAATGGGATTGCACAGGGATGACTGTGGAAGATTGCAAATTGAAAATTTTGCCTTCGGTTTGTTACAGCAGAGCTCTGGGTAGCAGGGAAAATTTGTACAGGAAAACAATTTGTTATTTGAGACTGTGATTCATTCAGGGTTCACAGCTTCATTCTGTACCCTCCTCTGCCCATTATCCATTGACAAAAAACCCACCACCAAAACCCACAGAATCATAATGAGAAACAAATGTTGCTGTTGAATTGGACTGCAGGGGCAAGTCAGACTGTATAAAATACTTTGTTACTGTTTCAGTCACATTTTTTAAATGATACATAAAAAACTCTGAGTTCCCTCTGGTCCAGAAGTTCAGGAGCATCATCCCAGAAGTGAGCCGTATCCCACATGCAGATTCAAGCAAGAAAACGTGCAATTGAAGGCAACAACATAGTCCCTGGGATCAGAGTGAGATCCTTGCAGTGGCAATGTGAGCATCTTTGGACACGTAGTGGAAAGGGTGAATGTTACTCAACGCACATGGCAGCGCCGCTTGTGCAAACCAGGCACGTGTGGCTCTCCAGGAATTGTTTAGAATGGCTGCATGGGAAAAGGGGGAACCCAACCAAGTGCCAAAGCAGTGCAGTCTGTTTCCCTGTGTTGGGTACATGTGCTCCCTAAATGTGTGTGCAGGTCTGAGGAGCCTCTCACAAGGCCAGGCAATCCAGGGAAGCTGTGTTTTGGCAGCTCTCTTGCATCCCCGTGGGATTCAGGTGTCAGCTGCTGGGTAAAATAATCTGCTGGTTTCACAGGGGGCTGGGGGGGGATTACTGAGCTGCCTAACATGGCTCTGGAAAAAGGGGTCGAAGTGTTTTAAATTGTGTTAAGCCTCAGCTTTCAGTTCATGCTCTTTTTCTTATCTTATAAAGTACCAAATCAGCAAACTCCCTCCAAAGTAATGTCTTGATTTTGGTGCACATACATATATACATGTATTAGCAGTTCTTATGTATCTTAAGTTTTCACCACTGAGAAGGCAATTCTTCCTGAAACCAAAAGTTAGAGCATCAGTTGGCCATTCTGCTTGTGTGGGCACTGGTTCTTTACTTAGTTAAAAATCAAAGAATAACACACCATTATCCTTAAACTACAGCTGTCACTTCTGTTTTTACTACCACTCTTCCCTTAATGCTGCATAGCATGGAAAGTTTTAACTTGCACACATTGTTGCCACCTGATCTGCAAAGTGCCTGTGTGGTTTATTTCTACAGCTCTGTCTGCTTAGAGATTGATTTTTTTTTATTATTTTTTTTTTGTGTGTGTGTGTGTGCAGCATTTTAGAGTGCATTCTGTTGCAATTCAGCACAAAAGCATTTAGGAAAGGGCATCTGTATGTATATATATGCATATAAAAATAAAATATGTGTATATGTGTGTGTGCACTCAGGTGTGTGTATTTAAAACAGAGCTGTTAGTTTCCAAGATTGGAAATAAAACCTGAGCACTGCAAGTGCAGATTCAGTGTATTTCTTCCAACACAATTGTCTGAAGATGCAGTGACCTGTTATAGTAAAAAAAACAGCCACATAAAATTTTAGGAGCCTAGTAGGTTAAAATATGTATCTGATTAATTTGTTACTTAAACAGCCCTGACTGTTCACTGTGAATTGGGGATTTAATAGCAGCTCCCAGCTGAAATGAGTGGTGTTTGCTTGGCTGAGCATCCTAGTCAGCTTTGAAAATTTTAAACGTGGTTTCATCCCTGATGGCCTTTTGGAATCTCCAAGGAACCATCCCAACTGTCCTTTCAAGGCATCCCTACTCAGGATATGACAGACAGGGGATGGCACCTGGTGATCAAATATGAGGAAGTCAGCAGGGAACTCTCTAGATACCACTTTGGGAGCTCATTCCCAGATACAGCTTGGAGCTGGTTGCAAGTCAGTGCCATCTGTGTCATCTCAGAGACATAAGCAAAGCTGAAGGCAGCTAGATGAGAACACCCAGCTTTTCTAATATATCACAGCCTTAACCACAAGATGGACGTTTGTGCAAGTCTGTCCTTGCCAGATTGTCAACCTCAAGTGACAGCTGTTGAAGCAAAGACTGGCAGTGCTGTCTGATGTGCTGCAAAGGATCCTGTACTTCTTCATCTACCTTCATCAGCTGACAAAGGGGCAGAAGTCCAAACTCCAGATTTCTTAAAAATAAAATCCCAGCAGATCCAGAAACATAACATCCAAGCACAAACTAATGGCAGAATTGAGGAAGAGGAGGGGAAGAAAAGGAACTAATGCCATTGTCCTCCCCACCTCCATGCCCAGCTTCTCCAGGTAGCAGTTGTCACTCAGCTGTCACTTGTCATTCAGCAGCAACAAACTGCACTGGACTGAAGCCTCCCCTTCTATCTCTGTTCAGCCTGAGGTGGCATTTTCCCTAGGAGGAAATGGTCCTGGGTGAGCCATCTCAGACAAAGTGCTGGAGACCTAGCCTTGCTCTTCTCTATGTACTGCCTCAGATAGACCACACAAAACCTAAACCGAACAATCTTACCCCCAAACCAGTAAGACACTTCCTAGAGGGATCACCAGAAAGATCTCTCTTACAGAACAGTGCTGGCATATTAACAACTTACAGAATCACAGAATCTTCGAGGTTGGAAAAGACCTCTAAGTTCATCAAGTCCAACTGCCTGCCCTACAACCCCTAACAACTAAACCATCTCTCCTCAAACACCACATCTACACATTGTTTGAACACCTCCAGGGACGATGCCTTCATTACCTCCCTGGGCAGCCTGTTCCAGTGCCTCACCACTCTTTCTGTGAAGAAATTTTTCCTACTATCCAATCTTAACCTCCCCTGGTGCAACTTGACCCCATTTCCTCTTGTCCTGTTGCTGGTCACTATGGAGAAGAGGCCAACACTCATATCACTTCAACCTCTTTTCATGAAGTTCTAGAGAGCAATGAGGTCTCCCCTCAGCCTCCTCTTCTCCAGGCTGAACAGCCCCAGCTCCCTCAGCCTCTCCTCATCAGACCTGTTCTCCAGACCCCTCGTCAGCCCAGCTGCCCTTCTCTGCACCCTCTACAGCACCTCCATGTGCTTCCTATACTGCAGTGCCCAAACCTGCACACAGTGCTCAAGGTGCAGCCTCACCAAGGCAGAGTGTAGGGGCAGGATCATCTCCCTGGTCCTGCTGGTCACACTATTCCTGATGCAGGCCAGGATGGTGTTGGCCTTCTTGGCCACCTGGGCACCCTGCTGGCTCATGTTCAGCCCTGTCAGTCAACACCCCCAGGTCCCTCTGTGCTGGGCAGCTCTCCAGCCACTGCTCCCCAAGCCTGTGCTGCTGTTGGGGTTGTTGTGGCCCAAGGGCAGGACCCAACATTTGGCCTTATTGAAACTCATGCCATTGGCCTTGGCCCATAGACCACGCCTGTCCAGATCCCTCTGCAGAGCCTCCCTGCCCTCAAGCAGGTGGACATTCCCACCCAACTTAGTCTAGTCTGCAAACCTACTGAGGGTGCACTCTGTGCCCTCATCCAAATCATCAATGAAGATGTTAAAGAGCAGCAGCCCCAGCACTGAGCCCTGGGAGCACCACTTGTGACAGCTGCCAGCTGGATTGAACTCCACTGAACACAGCTGCTTGGGCCCAGCCATCCAACCAGTTTTTTACCCAGCAAAGTGTGTGCACATCCAAGCTACCAGCAGCCAGCTTCTCTAGGAGAATGCTGTGGGAAACCTTGTCAAAGGCCTTGATAAAATCAAGGTAGACATCATCCACAGCCTTTCTCTCATCCAATAAGTGAGTCACCCTGCCATAGGAGGAGATGAGGTTTGTCAAACAAGACCTGCCCTTTATGAACCCCTGCTAACTGGGCCTGATCACCTGGTTGTTCTGCATGCACTGCATAATGCTACTCAGGATGATCTGCTCCATCAGTTTCCCTGGTACTGAAGTCAGACTAACAGGCCTGCAATTTCCCAGATCATCCTTCCAACACTTCTTATATATGGGGGCTACACTGCCTGATTTCCAGGCTGCTGCTACCTCTCCAGTCAGACAGGGCTGATGATATATGATGGAAAGTGGCTTGGTGAGCAGCCCCACCAGCTCTTTCAGCACTATTGGGTGCCTCTCATCCAGCCCCATGGATTTGTGCACATCCACGTGGTGCAGCAGGTCACTGACCATCTCCTCCTGGATTGTGGAGGGATCCTTCTGCTCCTGGGGCCCATAGCTCAGGGAGTTGGATTCCTTCAACATAACTGGCCCTGTTTCTAAAGACTGAGGCAAAGCAATAATTAAACACCTCAGCCTCATTACGATGTTTCCTCCTGTATGCAAAAACCTTACTCACTTCATGCTGGCTCTATTGGGCTCAAGGATCTCTGTGCTGAACTTCACTGAGCAAGCTAAGTGTGCACCAGCTGTCCCTGGTGTGCCCACAGCATCCTTCCACACATACACCCTCACCTGCAGCTAAATACCATCATTTATCATAGACAAGCTGTATGGCCTGTTCTGGGAGTGCAGGCATAAGTCTAAGCATTGCTTGCACTTGGGTGGTCTGCTCTGTGGTGAGAACAAAGGCAGCCTTTGGAATGCATCTAGTCTTTCTCAGGAGGAGAGAAAATTCACCCTGCAATTCACAGGGAAAAAGCATCTGAGATGATGCAGGAAATTGGGATGCAACTCCTTAAGTCTTAGTAATCCCCTGGGAAAGGAAGCACCAGTGATGATACTGTAGCCAGTGCAGGAAGACTGTAACTTGTTCAGTTAACTTAGATTATTTCTGCACTCACCCTCACTTTCAAATCATTGTGGTTCCTGGGGCTCTGAGGTCCCTAACATTGACAACAATTTGCCTGTAAAGCACCAGATCCTTTCTTCCTTCAAACTTCTATGAGCTGCAACCTCTCATGAATAAATGGCTCCTTCACAGAAGGGTTTCAATGGAGAAACATGTTTTACACTCTTATTTTGACCAGAGCATGCCCATCAAACCTGCTGAATAAAAGCCTCAATGTTTTTCTGAAAAAACTAGATGAAAAACAGACCATATTTCTTCTTTTACACTGATGGTACTGACTTTTCATGGAGGAGCAGTGAATACATTTGAGAAGAGCTTTGCTTTTATGGGACAATAGGTCAGGATGTCACACAACACTCTTCCTTTGCAGCTCTGTGACAACAACTGGATAGGAGGATAAGTCTGCCTGCCAGCCCTCCAAGTTCCCAAATGATTAGATGGCAAAATATGACCCCTTTTCAGCCTTTGAGCAGCTTGGAAGAGGGTTTTCAGGCTTTTCAGTCTGTCTATACTGAATGTAAAGATTTGAACAGTCCTGCAACACATTGGAAGAGAATGTAGAGTTGACAGAATGTTGCTAGGCCCATGCTCTGGTGAGTGGGGTGGGGCTGGCCACCTCTGAAAGGGGACTTCTACCTGTTTCACAAGGGACTGTGAAAGCTGACCCTGAGCTATACAACCCAATGGCCACAGCACAAGGGAAGTAAATTGCTCTGGAAAGCACTTTGGAGGAGAAGAGCAGTCACAGCTCGCTGGATGCTTGTTCTCTTTCCTTTCCTCTGGTTGTGGGAGCACCATCCTGAGCAAGGGCAAACTGGTGTAGAAACAAAGAGCAATTTGCTTTCCCTTAGGCTTTTACAGCAGGGACTGTAAGCTAATTCACACCTCTTGCTGAACTCGTAGGTTTCTGAGAAGGCTACAATAATATGGTCACATGCCTGCTGGCTTCCTTAGCTCTTGAAGGAGGCTACAGGCAAAGTGGCTTTTGTGGCCTGCACAGGCATGAAGTGCAGTGCTGCTGCATGCTGGTTTCATGTTGACCCTTCCTGCTACCTCTGCTCATTCACTACCCTCTGAAATGACCTGTCCCACAACCTCATGCATCAGAGACACTGAACCTCGCTCAGCATGGTGACAGGGATGCTCCCACCTTCATATCCACAGTCATACCTTGGGCCACCTAAAACAAGGCTTCTCAATCACCTTTGGGAGTGAGGAATCTTCCCTCCAGCCAGACATTGATTACAGAGGAATCCTTCTCTGCCTTGTCTTACTGCAGAGGGATGCCAGCTGACTGCTTTAGAGAAGGCAGCGACTTCTAGAAGGATAAGTTTAGATGAAGCAAATCCTCTCCTTAGAGCATAAGCTTGCATAGATGGTGCTGGTCTTTATGTTTTAATAATGTCCCTCTCTCCTCTCTGGATGAAGAACACATGGCTCTCCTACTCTTTCTTGGTGGTTGTTTAAAGACTTCCCTCATGCTGGGCACCTGCTTGAAAAATGATCCAGCTGAGGGTAAGAAGGGGAAGTGCAAGGCAGGCTGAAAGGAGAGGGGAAAGAGCTGTGCCTGGGAGAGTGGCACAGGAAAGCAGAACAAGAGTGATTCTTCACATAAATATTTATTTATCCTAAGTCAGTGTGCAAACACAAGGCACAGCCCTTGCCTTTAGTTATGGAGACTGTAGCAGTCTCTATTCATAACCCTCAAATGGGTTATTTTACAACCTTGTGTTACAGCCTTGTTAAGGATCTTTGAACTGTATTCCAGGGGAAGTGGTTCAAAAGGCAGACAGTAAAATCACAAAACACTTATTTGGGGTTTTTTTTAATTATTATTTTAAGCTGAACAATATAAGTGAAAACATCCTACAAAGAAAAATTTCAAGTGAGCCTTAAGGTATTAATATACAAGTGCAAATGAAACCAGTAATAAGTATCAGGTGGACTTTATCTGAATCTAGACACTGCACTTGCAGTAAATAACAGACTAGATAAAACTATCTACAGTTCAGGGGACAGTTTCACTAGAGGTGAAACAACATCCCAATAAAACAATCAGACCATAGAGTGATACAGTGTGAGCTGATAAATTGTTGAGTGTTTTAGTTAGGATTTTAGGGCCTGAGCATTTATGTTAATCAGGTCTGGTAGAGCTGCTGCTTTTGGTATTTTTATAAAAAGCAATGAAGGAGGTTTTCCAGTCTACTACTTCCCCAGCACCTGATGGGGATTGCTTATATACAGGCACAGATGTTTTATTTAAAGCACGTGTGAAAAGCCTCCATGCAGCAAAATAAAAGTTGAAAAGGAACTAGAAAGTGCCTCTATAAGTGAGGGCTTGGCCAAGCAGGGGACTGAGTTTTGGGGAAGTCAGATCTATGAGCATTCCTCGGGGAATGCCTCTTTTAGAGCAAGCTAGTGCAGCCTCAGAGCTAGCTGGAGCTTTGGCTTTTTTTGGCAGATCCCAGCTTGCCTGGGCCCTGTGCTTTGCACTGATGCATCTTAGTGCAAGGAAACAGCCTGAGACCTCCATTTATCACGAGCAGGGAGCAGAAAGTGCTTGGGAGTGAATGTGGTGCCTGATCAGTTTCCCATGTGGATGGAGCAACAGGGCTTCTAAATAGCACCCTCCAACCCTGCAGTGCCCCTGCAGTGGTGAGGAACCACTCCATCTTCTTGCCCCACAGCTTTCCCCACTTCATATGCCCTGCTCAAAGGGCACTGATTTGATTGAGATGTCCAGATAAAGCCTTTCTTTCCTTATAAAACTTCTTTGCCTAAATTAAGGACAATGAGTCATGAATAGAGCAAGAAAAAGAGCATCTTATGGAGGAACTGGGACCCAAGGCAGGAGCACAGAAGATGAGAGAAAATCTGCTGCTAAATGTTTCATGCTGCTGGCCAAGGTCATGCAAACCCTGACAAAATAAGCACATGCCAGCCTGCACATGGTTTGGTTTGTGAAAAGGAGGAGGGCTCCAATTCTGCATGTGTTCATGTATATATAGAGCAAATTCTTGCATTGGTTTAATTGCTAGTGAAGCTACCTACGGTTGTAAAATGCCTTTGAGGTGTAAGAACTGGACCTTTTTATAGCCAGCTTTGGTTATCTGCGGGGAAATCTTCATGCATTAGTTTTTCCCTGCTGTCTCAGAAAAGGCACCATAGCCACTCAAGCAGTCTGCTGGCTTTCCCACAGCTCTTCTTCCCTCTTCTTTCATGTGCTAATGTGCTATGGGGGATCCTGACAGAGACCAAGGGATAAAGTTGCTATGTAGCAAATGCTGCAGATGAGTTAAAATGCAGACCCTTGCATGGCACAGCTCCCAGCCCTTTGTGTCAGGGGGAGGGTCAAGAGCTCTCCCCTCTATCGAGACAAGCAGCTGTGCACTTTGTCCCTTCCCAGGTGCCAGGAGGCTCTGCAGAGGGATCTGGACAGGCTTGGTCTATGGGCCAAGGCCAATGGCATGAGTTTCAATAAGGCCAAATGTTGGGTCCTGCCCTTGGGCCACAACAACCCCAACAGCAGCACAGGCTTGGGGAGCAGTGGCTGGAGAGCTGCCCAGCACAGAGGGACCTGGGGGTGTTGACTGACAGGGCTGAACATGAGCCAGCAGGGTGCCCAGGTGGCCAAGAAGGCCAACACCATCCTGGCCTGCATCAGGAATAGTGTGACCAGCAGGACCAGGGAGATGATCCTGCCCCTACACTCTGCCTTGGTGAGGCTGCACCTTGAGCACTGTGTGCAGGTTTGGGCACCACAGTATAGGAAGCACATGGAGGTGCTGGAGAGGGTGCAGAGAAGGGCAGCTGGGCTGATGAGGGGTCTGGAGAACAGGTCTGGTGAGGAGAGGCTGAAGGAGCTGGGGCTGTTCAGCCTGGAGAAGAGGAGGCTGAGGGGAGACCTCATTGCTCTCTAGAACTTCATGAAAAGAGGTTGAAGTGATATGAGTGTTGGCCTCTTCTCCATAGTGACCAGCAACAGGACAAGAGGAAATGGGGTCAAGTTGCACCAGGGGAGGTTAAGATTGGATAGTAGGAAAAATTTCTTCACAGAAAGAGTGGTGAGGCACTGGAACAGGCTGCCCAGGGAGGTAGTGAAGGCATCATCCCTGGAGGTGTTCAAACACAGGTGTACATGGTGTTTTGGGAGATGGTTTAGTTGTTAGGGGTTGTAGGGCAGGCGGTTGGACTTGATGAACTTGAGGGTTTTTTCCAAAGTTAATAGTTCTGTGATTCTATGACACACAAGTGTAGCTTGGTGGCAGAGTGGGGAGATGCCCACAGCACGAGGATGGGGATGGGCAGAGAGGTACTTGGTGCATTATTGTCAAGATGTTATTGGCAAAATTAGTGTTACATGTGCAAAACAGAAAGTCCCCACCCAGGGCTGGGCGGGGCTCTGTTTTCATGTGAGTAGACACAGACATTGCAGGTGCCCTGTATCACCTATAGGTGACAGTAAAATGCCTCTGAGTTGTGAGTCAACCCCCTGTAGACCCTAACAATCCATAATCTAAACTGCCCGTTGCTTATGAGCCAGTGGTGACTGGGCACAGGGGGCACTGCTCAGACCCCACTCCCAACGCCTCATCTGGGATGGCTCCTGCCTGGCTGAAGGTGTCCACCAAAGCAATGTGTTCAGTGGGAGCCAGCCCAGCCTGGGGACTGGGGCCCTCAGGGACCCTTGCCCCTGGCTTGTTTTCCCAGAGGGGCACCACGTGCTGCAAGGAGAGGAGCAGTGGTTGCTCTCTCCTCATCCACACCTCTTGCTGCTCACTTTCTGACTGGATTTTCATAGAATCATAGAATCATAGAATCTTAGGGGCTGGAAGGGACCTCGAGAGATCATCTAGTCCAACCCCCCTGCCAGAGCAGGGTCACCTAGAGTACATCACACAGGAACTCATCCAGGTGGGTTTTGAATGTCTCCAGTGAGGGAGACTCCACAACCTCCCTGGGCAGTCTGTCCCAGGGCTCTGTCACTCTCACAGTAAAAAATTTTTTTCGGATATTCACCTTGAACTTCCTATGCTCCAATTTACACCCATTACCCCTTGTCCTATCACTGGTCATCACTGAGAAAAGCCTAACTCTGTCCCCCTGACACTCACCCCTTACATATTTGTAAACATTGATGAGGTCACCCCTCAGTCTCCTTTTCTCCAAGCTAAAGAGACCCAGCTCCCTCAGCCTTTCCTCATCAGGGAGATGTTCCACTCCCTTCATCATCTTTGTAGCTCTGCTCTGGACTCTTTCGAGCAGTTCCCTGTCCTTCTTGAACTGAGGGGCCCAGAACTGGACACAATACTCCAGATGTGGCCTCACCAATGCAGAATAGAGGGGGAGGAGAACCTCTCTTGACCTACTAATCACACCCTTTCTAATGCACCCCAGGATGCCATTGGCCTTCTTGGCCACAAGGGCACATTGCTGGCTCATGGTCATGGTCATTTTCTGTTTTTCCTTTGCAAATAGGGCCCTTTCCTTCACCCCCTGCTGCAGGCAACTGGAAGCTGTGCATTTTGCTGCTGTGAGCACAGCCAGGCACTGCTGTGCTGCTCAGCTGACTTGGCCCAGTCTGGATGCAAGTCAGAATCCTTTGACTGGGTCCAACCCAGGTGTGCAGAACAAGTCCTAGCTTTTCCTCCAGGTGGTTGGATTAAATTAGTGGATAATTTAATGGGAGTGCTAAGTCCTGATGATAACAAGTTACGTGCAGTTTTATCTTTTATAGCAAGTTTAGAGCTCCTAAAAGCAATTCTTTAATCCCCATGCCACTGTAATGATATTTCTGTCACCTGTGGCTATTGCAGGGTAGAATATTCAGGAATTCTTCCAGGTTTATTTATAGATTTGTGTATTTCAGCAAGTTATTATATGGGGATTCTTGCTGGCTGGGTGATAGTGTGACCTGAGCATCTGGGGACAAACAAGTAGGCACAGAGTCTTGGCACTGAGAGAAACAGTGTCCTACATGTTGTGAAGGACAAAGCATATAGGCAAATGGACCTTCATTTATGAAAGGAAAATGTAGGAGGATGACAGTGAGAATTTCTGATACAGTCTCCTTTTCCTTCTCTGCCAGCAGCTTCATTTAGCTGGCTTCCCCTGTGATAGCTGTCTGCTCTAATGATCAGGCACTTACATGCTAAGTAGGGAAAAATGTTACATTTCAGACTTCTAATGCATCCAGAAAGGTAATAGAAAACTGTTCTTTTTAATGCTCTATCTGTGGTAGAAGTGGAGAAAACCTGAAATTAATTCTTAAGCTGTAATTTTATAGCTTAGCATAGCCCAGATGAACCAACTATATTATGTAAAAAGCTTAGGTATCCCAGGACAGCTCATGTCCCCACACCTTGTCAGTTCTCATGTGCCTAAGAAATACATTAAAATGAGCGTTCCACTGATTTTTGTGGCAGCTAAACCTCTACACATTGAACTCCATGTGTGTGGGTGGGTGGTACCACTCAGTGATTCATAAAGATCAGCTGAGGTAAATGTTCTCCAGTTATCAGTCTTACCCTGAAATCTTCAGCTGCTCCTCTCTTGTTATGTAGAATCAAGGAAGCTCATTCCTTTTGCTGTATATTCTTTTCATGACTGTAACTGTGGAAACATTTTTATAAGGGTTGTTTTACCTTACATTCATAGGAGAACATAGTGAGACTGTGAGATCAACTGCACGTTTACTTGTTAAAAAACCTTAGTTTTAAGAGAGCTGGGTAGTCCTACATATTTATCTTTGCACTAGGTTGCATCCTAGCATTTTACCCAAGTAATGTTCTTAGACATTACTTAGCAACTTCATCAGTTTGATCCAGAAATGAAAGATCTTTTGTGCACGGAGATGTTATGTACACAGCCCCCCCCCCCCCCCCCACCTTTTTTTTTTTTTCCTTTTTGTGAGGGAACAGTGCCTTCATCTCCAACTGGGCAAATTAATGCATTGCTTTGTTTTTGCATCTCTTTTTTGGTCACAGAACTAACAGGATGTTTGATTCTGTTTCATAGCAGGATGAGATTTGAGCCTAAAATTACAAATTCTTTCTTAGAAGTTCTTAAGCATATTTTTATCTTTGGAGTATTCTTCTTATGCTGATGATTTAATCATTCAAGACTGAAATAGTGGTGGCATTACTATCCCCATGGGATTACTGAAGGACAGAGTCTGAAGTAATTTTATGCAGAAGCAGCAGCAGTGACATTATTGGCTTTCAGCCCTGCCCTAAACCAGCATCATTATCTGAGCACTTCTGACAGTGACAGAAAGCTTTGTTGCAGCTGTTCAGCCCTGGTGCTACTGTGCAAATTTTAACAGAGAGGAAGTATGAGCAAAGAGAAAGATTATGCTCCCCCCCCCCCTTTTTTTTTTTTTAGAGATTCTGTATCTTCTCTTATTGTCTATCAATGCATTAACAATATAGTCAATGAAACAATATGGGTAGATGCTTTCTTTAAAAAGCACAGAAGAGCCATTAATAATGATGTGGGTGTTTTATAATGCTCTCCTATTCATTTCCAACATTAGGGATGAACTCCTCAGAAATCTGCGTGTCTTTATGCTCCACTATGACACAAGATTCTGTATCTTCTCTTATTGTCTATCAATGCATTAACAATATAGTCAATGAAACAATATGGGTAGATGCTTTCTTTAAAAAGCACAGAAGAGCCATTAATAATGATGTGGGTGTTTTATAATGCTCTCCTATTCATTTCCAACATTAGGGATGAACTCCTCAGAAATCTGCGTGTCTTTATGCTCCACTATGACACATAGCTTCGACAGGTGCCCCCTTTGCTGGGTCAAAAACTGGCTGGATGGCTGGGCTCAGAGTAATGGTGGATGGAGCTGCATCCAGTTGGTGTCCAGTGACCAGTGGTGTCCCTCAGTGATCAGTACTGGGCCCAGTCCTATTCAATATCTTTATTGTCCACCTGGATGTGGGGACTGAGCCCACCCTCAGTAAGTGCACAGATGACACCAGGCTGGGGGGGAGTGCTGATCTGCTGGAGGGTGGGAAGAAGATGCAGAGGGACCTGGACAGGCTGGGTTGATGGGCTGAGACCAATGGCATGAAATTCAGCAAGACCAAGTGCTGGGTCCTGCACTTTGGCCACAACAACACCAGGCAGCACCACAGGCTGGGGGAAGAGTGGCTGGAGAGCAGCCCAGCAGAGAGGGACCTGGGAGCAGGGATGTGATTCTCTCCCTGTGCTCAGCACTGACGAGACCTCACCTCGAGTCCTGTGTGCAGTTCTGGGCCCCTCACTGCAAGAAGGACATTGAGGTGCTGGAGCAGGTCCAGAGGAGAGCAACAGGGCTGGTGAAGGGACCAGAGGGAAAGTCTTACAGGGACAGGCTGAGGGAGCTGGGGTTGTTTAGCCTGGAGGAGACTCAGGGGAGACCTTATCACTCTCTTCAGCTACCTGAAGGAAGGCTGTAGTCAGGTGGGGCTGGGCACTTCTCCCAGGCAACTTGTTGACAGGATGAGACGGCACAGCCTGAAGCCATGGAAGGTTTAGGTTGGATATCAGGAAGCACTTCATCATGGAGAGAGTGATCAGACTGGAATGGACTGCCCAGGGAAGTGGTGGCCTCACCATCCCTGAAGGTATTTAAGGTCTAGCTGATGTGGTGGTGTTAGATTATAGGCTGGACTTGATGATATCAGAGGGCTTTTCCAGTCTCAATAACTCTGTGATTCTGTGAGTTTGCAGTAGGGTTAGTTTACATGTATTTAGCCTCTGTTCTTTTTCTGTACCATTTAAGACTTGCATTTCAGGATGGGATCATTTGATGCTTATTACTTTCCACATTTGAGGTGAGGGGGTTCCAGAGCTTGTTATTTCTAAGGCGCTCAGTGTTGGCGTTCTCTGGATAGATAATACAAAAGGACAGATATTTGCGTCACGTGGGTGTTCTGTCCACTGAGAATATTTTAGATCTTTAAAACACTGCAAAGCATACTTTTTTGACCCACAAGTGTTCTAATATCTCCTAGTAGGATCCTTGCTAGATTTATAGCTCCTGACTTCCAAACTGGGGAGTCCTTGCTTCCTCTTACATATTGATCTCAGTTATGCCATGATTTCTCCCTGGTCCAGGCGCTTCTGCTCATCTTCTAATCACAATCTAGTTAAGATAACTAAAAAACCCCAGCTGTTTCACCTGTCAATTTTCTGATACTCGGTTTTGTTGAGGTGGCCTTTGCTGTGCAAACATGTGGGTACCAAAGCTGGCTCTAAGTGTGAGCAGGAGAGAGATGGGTATACGAATAGGTTCCATAGCCTGAGGAACAACTGACTTAAGCTGCAGAAAAAGCATCCATGTTTGTATTTATGCCACTTCTACACCAGCATTGCACATCTGAGAGCAGAGGAATTTCAGAGGATGGGTAGAAAAAGATGAAAACAGCTTCCCAATGAGTCGTGGAAACCAGGTGGATGGTGCCAGTAAAATTGACCAGGCCAAAACTAACTTAGACTCAAGAAAAATGTTCAGAGGCATTCTGTATTTGGGAGTCCTCTTAATGGAGACCAAACACTGGTCTATTGCTCTTGTTGTGGCTCCTGACACTCAAGAATTCTGCTTTTCACTGATCTGACATGAACATGAAACAAAGGAATATTATTTTTTTTTGTCCAGCAGCTCTCCAGTCTAAATAAAGTGGTGATTACCAAATGTCTGGAAAAATTTGGGGATAGTCTCATCAACTGTTGACCTGCTGGCATCATTACATGCAAGGTCCTAATCAGTTCCTGTTTCAGTAGCACAACATTGCTCTCCATTTTATGTTGCCATCTTGAATTTAGTTTTCAGACTCACAGTTCCGGTTGTGATCATTTGTTGTGAACTAAAGGTAATTAATTAGTGACTCAGGCTTGAAAATCGTGTATTTTGAGAACAATCCTGGTTCCACTGGTTTTCTCATTTTGAGACAGAATGATCTTGTTACAGCTGAAATGAATGGTAAGCCATAGGAGGTTCCTCTCAAACCAGTGGACACCTCCTGCACAAGAGAAAGAAGGAACCATCTGAAAGCATAATTCAGTGTTAACCTCACATTACATATGTTCAAAGCTCCTGACCACTTGCAGGTCAAGGAATCAATTGCCATGGAAAGCTGTTGACAGTTTAAGCTAATTAATAAATTTAGGGTCAGGATCCCTTCAAGTGCACTACTTGGGGAAGGAATTTTACTGAATACATAATTCTTTTCAGCTTCAGTGAAGACGTGACATAGAAATGGTGTTGCCATCCATCACCAGAAGAGAAGAGACACATAGGCTACATTAAAACACAGCCACAGGTGTCAAAGAGACGTAGAGAAGTTTCACCCCAGCCTCTTGATAGTTTTTTTGGTAAAAGAAAATGTGAAACAGAAGAGTAGGTAATGACAGTATCATCCTTGAAAAGTAGTTCTTGCCAAGCACCAAGGTTTCATTTTAGTAGTGAATCTGACCCAAACTCTATCCTATTTGCACACAAAAATCCTGCCTTGAGTCAAATTATGCTTCAATCTGTGCAGCATACGAGGCCATCAGGAAGAGGCAGAGACAACTTTCAGTGAGTGAAAAACTTGGTGGACAGCCAATACAGCTGTCTTGCAATTGGGCACGTGGCAACTTGAGCTGGACTTTGTAGTACACACGGGCCTGGCTCTCCTAGGCTGTCCCACTTAGAAATTATGAAGCCTAACTGTAGACATGCATGGCCAAAGTATCTCTGTGAACCTGCAAACTGCTTCTTAAAGGATCTGTCAAAGCAATCTAAGCCAGCCTACTCTCAGTAAGCTTACACTACATTTACAAGACCCAAAACCTCCCACCTGAAAACATGTAAGTATTACAGAATCACACAGAATCACAGAATTACCTTGTTTGGAAAAGACATTAAAGATCACTGAGTCCAACCATCAACCTAACACTGACAATTTTTAAATTAAAACATATCCCTAAGTACACCTAAATGACTATTCAATACCTCCAGGGATGGTGACTCCACTACTGCCCTGGGCAACCTGTTCCAATAATCCACAAATCAAACTTGAAAACTTTCACTGTAAAGAAATAACTATTTTTATGCCCTTGTACCCCCTCATTCACCTTTAGTAATCCCCTCAGCAACTCCAACTGCACCGTATTTTCTTTAGCCTAGAGCAGTATAAGTTCAGACTCAGAGTGCAGTGCACACATTACACATCAGGATCACAGGAAAAGGCAGAAATGGACAAAAAATGTTTGTCAGTGCAGAAATAAATGACGTCCACAAAAACATCCACATGGAGGCAGAGAATCTAGGTAGATCAAATCAGCCTTTTCCCCAGTCTTGAAATCTGTCAAAATAGGATGCATACAATAAAGAGAAAATCAAATGCTTTCTTTCTTCCTGGTGCTGCTGCCTGTGTTTCTGCAATTCAAAGTTAGCCTCCAGACTGCAGAAAGTTGCTTTTGGCTCTTCAGCAGTTGCTGGTGTTCTCCACATTCCTGTACAGTAACTAGTTGAAAAACATGTACCTGGGGCCTTCTAATGAAGCCTCTAGGTATTTTTTTGTAGTTTACAATGTTTTTATTAAAAAAACATCCTCTCAAGCTGATTTCCACAGTGGGATATTTTGCTTACAGAGTGTAGGTTTGCTTGTTTTTCTGGGAGAGGATATTTCCACATACTGATGATAATTGCCAGGCATTACTAGGCAGCTTCAGTATCTGACTTCAGAGGCCACTGACTTCTGGGGTTGGGATGCTTCCTGTATTATATATGTGTACACACATATGTGTGTGTATATATATATGTGCATATTTTAACAGAGTCAGGATGTGATTTGAAGATGTGTTAAAACTCGAGCATGTCTAGCACTTGGTCAAAACCATCTTGAACCTGCAATACAAAATAAACTCTTACTGTTTCAAATGTGTTTGAAGTGTTTTGATGGATTAACTTTCTGTTAGCAGAGTTTATACTGGATCAGTATTGCCTGTCCAAATCCAAACATCCACAGTTATTGCAACAGCTTGTGTCATTCTTTCTTGCTTCTGTTCATTGCCATGCAGGATCGTGCCTTCCAGTTATTCTAGGTTTTGAGCTCTGTGCTTCTACTTTCTTTCTGCTGATTTTCCTCCACAGGGCTTTCATTAGCTATGGCTGTCTATCCTAAACCTTGCTTTGCAGATGTTGTCTGCAACGTGACTTTCCTTTGATGCCTTTCTTTGAAGGTCTTATGTTACACTTCTGCACCACTGCAAGGCTTTGGATTTTACAACAGTGCTTTACTGCCAATGCAGGCCATTCCATGCCATAAGATAACACTCTTAATTTTCTTGATCCTGTCTTGCCCAGTGGAGTCCAGAGTGGATAGAGACAAAGGTTAGTCCTGCCAGGGCTCTGGGCAGGAAGGCTGTTTTGTAGCAATATGCCACTTTCTGATTCCCTGTTGTAGTGATCCTTCAGTAGGGGCAGTGAGGCAACGGCACAGAGACAAGACCACCTTTCCTTAAAGGACCTAAAAGAAGGCTGAGGTTGCCAGCAGCCAGCCTGGCAGCAGGGCAGGGAAAGCTTGCCTTGCTGTAACAAGACTGACTGCAGCCTGAAAGATGAGGAGGATTATCCAGTTCAGTGGTGGTTCAGGAACCAGCCCGCATGATCCCCCAAAAAAGAAAAACCCTGGGATAAGGATCAGAGTACCCAGCGAGAGAAGACAAGGATTGGTTGGTGTGGTCTTAGTCCCCAGGTGTTCACAGGAAGGTCCTAAAACTGAGAACAAAACCACCAGCCAAGGTAAAAGTATCCTTTCCCGTGTTTTCTTTACCCTCTTTTGAGCACTCTGCTTAAGACACAGCACAGCACTGATAGCTCTACTACTTCTTCAGCTGCTCCTGTCTACACAGCTTCTGACTAGAGCCAGATCAAAACAAAGCTTCTTCGCCCCAGTACCTGACCCCAGCACACGCACCTGTACCTCCTTACCTGCCTGGAGAGTCTGCCTAGGCCCATTCCAGCTGCTGACCCCAGACAGCTCCAGGAAAGCCTGCCTGTCCCTATGTCGCGATCTACGGCCTCTTTTATTTCCTTTTTGGAGTGAATTTAGCTTGTCAGGATCTGCAGAGAGATCCGCACGTGGCGCTCACCTCTCACAGAGGAGCAGGAAACTTCAGCACTGACTGTTCAGGTGAGACACTTGCTCAGTGCTCACTACTGTTTCTAATAACAGCAGCCAATCCCTAATTAGAATCTAAGAACACACGGTTCAATGAGGTGAAAAATAAAACAATTTGGGGCAGGAGGCTCAAAGAGGGTAATCAAAAGAGATGGGGTCTTTAAAATGTCTTTAAAACACCAAACACCTATATATGTCCTAATGCTTATGTATGAATATACCTCAATATTTACACACCCAGATTAATTATTATTATCTAAGAGGGGAAGATGAAGAAGGGATATGCCCAATGCCTGTCCCGTACGGGGTGGTGGTTTGTGTGCAGGTAAGTCAAGCAGGAACACCTTAGGGAGGGAATGGTACCAAAATACAATCCCTTACTTTATTCCTGAGATGGTCTAGGCATTTATATACTAGCTGTAGATGACTTCACCTGCAACCCAGTCTTAGAACCCACAGGTGGTGATAAGAAGTCTCACCGCAGGTGGCTGGCAGCAGGCAGGTCCTGCAGGCAGGCAGGGACAGCAGGCAGGGACAGGAGGTAGGGACAGTAGGCAGGGACAGCAGGCAGGGACAGCAGGCAGGGACAGGA
>NW_009951952.1:2250538-2255629 GCF_000747805.2 Chaetura pelagica
AGGCAGGGACAGGAGGCAGGCAGGGACAGTAGGCAGGCAGGGACAGCAGGCAGCAGGCAGGCAGGCAAACAGGAACCTCAGGCAGGCAGGGACCCCCAAGGCCCAGGTCAAGCCCCCAAAAGCAAGCAGCAGCACCTTCCCTGTCTGCCCAAGGAGTGGTGGCCAGCAGCAAGCCAGCAGTCTCTTTATGGCCTGCGGGGACTTGCTCCTCTGTTCCAGATTGGCCAGTCTCTTGTTTCTGGGGCTTGTCAGCCCATCAGGTGGGGACTTTTTCCCACCACTGCTGTCACCGGGCAGACTGGCTGTTTGCAGCACTGTTGTGGTTTTCCCGGCACTGCTCCTGCCTGGCTGCCCTTACCTCCCTCATGGAGTCTGAGCTGTTGTTCTATGGCAGAGGAGTCAGGCAGTCCTTAAAGTTCCACGTGGAGAGGCCATCTATAAGCCAGTGACAACTGCTGACCTAACGGGCATGTTATGTTCGTGTGAGGAAAGGTCTGGTCCTTCACACCCTCCAGCCCCAGGTTCCTGGGAAATCCAGCTGCTGCCAGGTTCTAGAGGTGTTCCTTTGGCTGATGTTACAAGAGGCACAGAGCAGCAATTAAAAAAAAAACCAAACAATAAAAATGCAGAAAAACATGTGTGTGTGTACACATACAGGCAGAGCAACAGTGATGGTTTGACCAGGAAAAGGGTTTGATGAAGGGACTTTCTGATCCTCACCGATTGCTCCTCCAGCCTCAGTTCATGTATCAAAGGTCACACAGCTCTGCTGCAGCTCAACAGGGTGCTGTGTTGCTCCCTGTGCTGCTCCTGAGATGGATGGGTTTCCCTGCTCAGGTCTCCTGCTGCCCAGCTTTCCAGAGCCTTAACCGCGGGAGAGCTGGTCTGGGGACCAGTTCTGCCTGTACTGGGAACCAGAGCACCTCAGAGCATCCAGAGGCAGCTGGTGCTTGTTGTCCCATTTTGCCTCTCACATGCATCCAGATGGTGAATCGGAGGCACTGAGACCTTTGCAGAAAGACAGCTGCCCACAGAGCTAGCCCAGGCAGCAAAGAGGTGCCAGCGGGAATCATCCAAAAATAGCCCAGGGAAGAAGCACAGCTGGGGGGAGGAGGGTGACTGGTTTAATTCTCTTGCTTGTGGAGAATAGAAACCTGTGGTTGAAACCAGACAGCAAGGCCCAGGTGCACACCTCATCCTGGAGGCTGATTGCTCTCTGGTGGCCCAGCAGTAAGTGTTTTTTTGGGGGAAACAGGGGCTGCTTTATCAGCCTTGGGGAGCATGTTCTGGGTGACTGCCCTTCACAGCTCTAGAGCAGAGCTGTCTGCTCCTGCTGTTGTATGGCATACTTGTGAAGTGGGGGGTGTGTTGGGAGATACTTCAGGTGCAGAGACAGAACACAGTGTAGAAAAGTCAGGCCCTGTCTCTTCATCACCTTACATCCCTCATACTTTTAATCATCCTCTTCAGCCATGTTTTTTAGAGCAAGTCAGTAATGTAGCACCTGCTCTGCCACTGACCATATCTTGGAGTAATGGAAATGAGATGAAGCAAAAAGATCATTGGGATTTCTTCCAGGCTTCCCTTCCTTCTCTGCCACTGCTCTCTGTTCCCCATATTTTCCAGGTGCAAAGTTCTTCTTCTCCCCTGTGGTCTGCATTTTATTAAATCTTTGTAATTTCTGCTTGTGCTTCATCACTGTTGATCATTATTTGTGAGGGTGGGATATGAAGGATTGCAGAAAGCCTGGAACAGAAGAAGATGCAGCTGAAAACAGCAGGACATGGAAGGCACACAGGAAACTGGTATTGCTTCCTTCTCATTTCTGCACCATTCTGAGCTACCATCAGCAGGTCCAATGAGTCTCCCATTGATTAATTAGCCAGCACTTCCCTGAATCTCACTGGTATGTGCTGGTACAGAGACAGCTTGTCCCACCTGTTCAAGTCCCCCCCTGCTGTTCTCTCTTCCTGGTGTGATACATGTTGTTCAGAAGTACTGTTCAGCTGAAGAGGATCCAGACTGTCCAGATTGGACAGTCCTGTCCAGTCTTCCATCTTGTCTGAAGATCAGCATCATGCTCAGGAACACAGGGGCACTGCAGAAGGAATGGTAACAGGAGATCTCTGACAGTGTATGAGGTGGCAAGGGAGCAGGCTTAGATGCAGCATGGGGCAGCAAGTGGCACAGCTCTGGCTCATACTGGTGTGAAATGACAAGGTTGCATGGTCTTGCTGATTTGGCAGTGATCTTTTGGAAGGGAGCCACAGCACTGCATCTCAAGCTAGCTCAGCTGAGGGATCCACTAACAGCTTTGGTACTAGGGCTGCTGTGGCCTGAGTTATGGAACCTGCAGAACTAAATCTGCAATTTATTGGAGTTTTGTGTGTGTGGAATGCCTGCATGGGAACATGAACAGCCTTGTCTCATTTCCAGAACAGAAGGATTTTTCCCCAGTTTTATCCCTTCCCATTCTGCTGTCTCTTTAGTATTAAATATGCTTCTTACTAACTGTAGAATGGAGTGGTGCTGCTGGGATTTATCACTAATCCACAAAAGTTTTCTGGAGTAGAGACACACCCTTCCTATGTATTTATTACCCAACCACACAGAGGATCATAGAATCATAGAATGGTTAAGTTTGGAAGGGACCTTAAATATCATCAAGTTCCAACCTCCCTGCTATGAGCAGGGACACCTCACACTAGACCAGGCTGCACAAGCCTTATCCAACCTGGCCTTGAACACCTCCAGGGAGGGGACATCAGCAACCTCCCTGGGCAACCTGTTCCAGCACGTTACTACCCTCATGGTGAACAGTTTCTTCCTGATGTCTAACCTAAATCTCCCCTCTTCCAACTTAAAACCATTCTCCCTTGTCCTGTCACTGCCCCCTCTGGTGAAAAGTCCCTCCCCAGCTTTCCTGTAGGCCTTCTCTTCTCCAGGCTGAACAGCCCCAAATCTCTCAGCCTGTGTTCATAGCAGATGTGCTCCAGGCCTTTGATCATCTTTGTGGCCCTTCTCTGGACCCTCTCCAACAGCTCCATGTCCTCCTTATGCTGGGGACTCCAGAGCTGTACACAGGACTCCAGGTGGGGTCTCACCAGAGCAGAGCAGAGGGGCAGAATCACTTCCCTGGCCCTGCTGGCCACACTTCTTGTGATGCAGCTCAGGATGCAGTTGCTCTCTGGGCTTCAGCACACACTGGTGGCTCATGTTGAGCTTCTCATCTACTGCCACCCCCAAGTCCTTCTCCTCAGGACTGCTCTCTAGTCATTCTCCCCCCAGCCTGTATTTGTGCTTGGGATTGTGCCGACCCAGGTGAACTGAATTTTGAACACTTACACATCTTCCCCAGAAGACTTGTGAACACTTACACATCTGAATATGAAACACCTCATCCACTTCTTCAGCCTCAGATGTGTTCATTATCATCCCTAACACTTCCCTGATGCTGAGTTTTAATTTTTGGCCAAACTCAAAGAAAACATAATGTGAAATCCTGCCTTTACTCACCATTGTTTATGGCTGCATCAGGTAGTCCACCACCAATATTTGTTGCTTCTCTGTTTTCTTGAGGTGGAGAGTGATCATCACCTAGACATGTCTGTCAGAAAAGGGGTAACAGGACTCTGCCTATACTCTTCCAAAGAGTATAACTCTTCCAGTTACAGCCACAGTAACAACCTATGGACATTACACTC
Source organism: Chaetura pelagica (assembly GCF_000747805.2). Classification (NCBI taxonomy): domain Eukaryota; kingdom Metazoa; phylum Chordata; class Aves; order Apodiformes; family Apodidae; genus Chaetura; species Chaetura pelagica. Next base: position 2,254,243 of record NW_009951952.1, read on the forward strand.
CTACGGAAAGGATGAGCAACCAGTTTCTTACACTTCATCTCCCTATTCCCTTTCCATGCTCTTTGTTATCTTTATTAGGAGATTTCTCTACTTGGTTGGTTGTCTTGGTTTTTTTGTTTGTGTGTTTTGGGTTTGTGTGCATGTGGGTTTTTTGTTAGTTTTTAGGTTTTGTGGGTTGTTTTTGTTTGTTTGTATGTTTGTTTTCACTTATATCTAAATTTAAAGTGAATTTACCACCTTTCCCCACTCGATGTAGATTAGGTACCAGTTGGAGAAGATATCTTTTGAGTCATACAGATGATCTATCATTTATTTTCAGCATTCAACACTCTATTGACCAAGGCATAAGGATTCATCTTTCTTGTATGTACTGAAGTTACAAACACTGGAATGATTAGACAAATGGACTTCTGGGATGTGTAAAAACAGTGTCCTGTTCTTTCTGCATTAACACTCCCTTTCATTGTCTTCAGGTCTTGAATAACTCCCTATTTCTGCAACTCTGGGAATGCAGGGGAAAAAAATTCAGAGAACCATTTCTTCCTCTCAGAAGAAGAGGAGGAACTGGGTTTGTTACAAACCATTTTCATCTGGTCTGCATCACTAAAATATACAAACAAACTGGAGCTTTGTTTTCTATCTTCTGCCTTCCTTTCCCTGGATGATATCATTCATTTCTTGAGATCTTCTTGTCCCCTGTAGCAGCTTTTCTTTCAGATGGGTTTATAATACTTAATGAATGATTGGGGCAAAGGCTTCTAGCTGGATCAGAAGACAATGATGTTTCATTGGGTCATGCCCAGTATCTGAAATAGAAGGCAAATATAATGCCCAACCAGAAGTGAAATCACCTAGCAATAAAATATGGTCATAGCTGCCATAGTCTGTTAGTCAGATTACAAATCCTGGTCTGTAATTCACTGAATAGTCCTAGGAAGTATCATGGGTGTGAAAATAATAGAGTCTTCAAAACACACAACATGTGATAAAGGGAATGTTTCCACACAGAGTTTAAGCTAATGAGTTTGAATTTGGACAATTTGTATTGCAGAGGGACATCTAAGTATGTTTTGGGATCCCACTGCCTGTCTTCTGAGGTCAACAGAATGCTACTTTGTGAGCCTGCATCCCTGTGGGTCTCTCTGACAGCTCCAGCTGAACATGGTAGAATTTCATGGGCTGGAGAATTTGTGCCATAGTCCAATACATTTCAAATACACCTTAGCTGGATCCCACTGCTTCAGAAGTCCTCTCAGCAGTATTTCTATTCAGAAGAAACAATCACATGAAGCTCAAGCTCCTGTACCTGTAGCTCAACTTCTTACCTTTCAACTGTGACCCAGAAGGGGACAGTTAACCAGATGGCTTTTGTGAGGGAGAAGGGAAA
>NW_009951952.1:2255735-2271108 GCF_000747805.2 Chaetura pelagica
GAAAGAGGAGCTACCCAGAATATTCAAAGCCCTCCAATAGAAATGTGAAGTATCAGGGAAAAAGAACCAGGGAAGCACCAGATAGTAAGGATGGGGGTGGTTTGATAGGCATATCAGTATCTTCCCTGCAACAGCATGACATTTCAGGAAAATGAAAGGAACCCCTTATGACTCCCTTGCCACTGCCCCCCAGCAATAAACTAGACCTCACAGATGAAAGGCTGCAGTGTTCCAGTGAACAGATGTAGTGTTCCTCTCCTTGTACATACAGTACATACCCACCACTTCATGTTTCTAATTATGGAATTCTGATACTTCCCCCCTAATAAACCCAGATACTTCCCCCTAAAAAACCCAGAATAAGTAGAAAAGTAGAAGAAAGATGGACAGGAGACAAGAGTTCTGGTTATTCAGTAGGGGGATCCAGATTGCCAAGACAAAATAGAGATATTTGTTGACATTTTGTCCCTAACTCCCTGTCCTTTCTACTCATTCTTATCCTGGCTATAACTACGAGTGGTCTGTTTAGAGATCTCTTGGCATGTAATCATTATTATTTAGCTGTAAAAACCTGTGGGGTATAGGATGGGTATTAAAAACTGATCAAGGTTTGGGAATTCCTCAATTTCCAGTTCTCTGGAGATTGAGGAATGCCATACCTAACTGCAGCTAGGAAGGACTTTTAACCATGATAGCAAGGTTGTAACTACCCTTGTAAGAAATCAGCCAATTTAAGGAATCTCTTAGAAACACAAGGAGTTGGGATTGTTTATATTGCTTTCTGAAACTCTTTTCTTTGTCACTCATTACAGAGAGAGACTGGGGACTAGGTGTCCTTATTTCCATGCCTAAAATTAGCTGGAGTAAGATCCCTTTGCATACTGTGTGGTTGATTCAATACTAAATCAGTTTTCCTGGGCTTTATTTGTTTTCCTCCTCCAGGATCAAGCCCACTGTTACTGCCTTCACTCTTCCCCCCCTGCTGGGTACCCTGCATGGGGAAAGAGGCACATGTTTTATTCATATCCTGGTGTTGTGATTCTGCCAGTACCATTCCTCCCTTTTGTTTTTCTTCTTTCTTTTTTTTTCCCTCCTGCCCTCAAGTCAGTGTACAAAATCAAGTGCATCTGTTGTTTATTGATTTATGCGGTGCTCTGAGACTACTCTACAGAAGCCTTTTACAAGCAGGGAACACTTCATTTATAACTAAACTGCTGGGACCTCTTGCCTGGAAAGCAACAGCCGTACAACAACACTGGTAAAGCAGCTCAACAGCTCTCAGGGAGAAACTGGAGACTCCTGTATCCAACTGAAGCAACAAGGGATTGTTAACTACTGTGGGAGAATGTAATTGCCTAGGATGGAAATGAGCCAAGATGCTAGGGTTAATATTTCTGCCCTCATAAAACGCATGCAGGGACCTTTACATGGTTACTGCTAATTATAATTACCCCAAATAACACTGCTCAAACCATCTTTCACTAGCACGTCACACCATCAACTTAATTATTATTCATGCATCCTTTAGACTCTCTTTACAGTCTGCTGCACAACAAAGCAACTCACAGAGTGCCACTAAAGCTGTACCCAAGCTACTTTAAATCAGTGGATCGGGCACTAAAAAAGTCCCCAAATTAACACAACTTTATTTGTAGCAACATTTAAAACTGCAGAAAACATAACTTGAAAAGAAAAACAGTCGTGCCAGTGGGTAGGTGGATTTGGCTCCTGAATCCAGCTCTGCTGTCCTGAGCCTGTGAAGAAAGAAAAGAGAGAAATCTCTCCTGTACTATTTTGTAGAGAGGCTGAGAAGATTCCTGTAAACTTTGAGGGATCAGGAAGTACAGCTTGTGTCTATCTGAATTCTATCCATCAATTCCTTCCTACTCACATATGAAAAAAATATATCTGTGTTTGCCCCAGGGAGGCTCATACTCACAGAAGACTTTGCACCTTAGCATTTGAGCTTCACAGTCACATTTAGAATTACATGACAAAAATGGTTGCAATTCCATTAACTACCAGTCAGGTTCAACTGAGGAAATTTTGACTCATAATGTCTAAGTTTGAAAGGCAATCACTAATGGCACACTGTAGATGCCTTTAAGTGTGTTCTCTACTTCTCCATTAACCATCACTTAATGATGTATGGCATACCTTTAGATTTAAGTTTAAAAAAATACAGTTCTTTAGGCCTAAAACTGAATAGGTTATTTTAAATGACAGCCTATGTAGGAAATAGCTGCTCAGGAACACAAGAAATGCCCTCAGACACAGGTTCAAGTATATACTGTCCCCTTCGACTTCAACTCAAAGCTGCAGCCAGCAGCTCCAGAGCTGGCAAGGTTGGGCATCCAGATGCAGGGGTGAAAGGGCAAATCCCACCTTCCTGTTGTGCTGCAGAGCCCTTGCCATCCCTTGCACGATAAGAATTCCAGCTTTAAAAGCTTTTCAAACTGCCAGGAAGAGGAGCACCCCCAAGTAACCTCCTTTTGGCCAGAGACAGTGCTTCAGAGTCTGCCAGCAGATCCCACAGCAGCTGGTGCAGAGCAGAGGGACCAGGATGGATGTTCATAGTTAGTGGCACCACTCTGGGCACTGTCTCTTAAATTTGGGTTTGATTTCTGGGCTGGTTTGAGGCTTCTGCAAAGAAGATGTTCAACATGAAGCACCCAAGTCTGCACATTGGTTTTAATGCCTGAAGTTGACTGTGTCTGTAACTAATTGAAGGGATGAGGCTGTAAGTTTTCATTTTACAAGCTTCTGCTAAAGCAGTGGGCGACGAGGAGGTCGAGCTGCTGACAACCCTTCCAGTGACTCACTGCAGCATCTTTTAACAAGTCACTTCCCCCTCAACCCAGTCCCTGTCTGTAGAAGGAGCATAACAGAAACTCACAGTCTCACACTCAAAAAGCAACATCCAGAAAGAATTACGAGCTTTTTTTTCCCCCGAGGACACTGTCACAGCAAATCGGGTGATCTAATAGCAAGAGTTGTAAGAAACTAGATTCTCTCTCCCTACAAGGGTTGCCTCTCGTATCTTTAACTGATCATGTCTATGACAATATTAGAAATACTCAAAAGTTATTATCCTGAGACCTGGGGAGTTTGTAGCCCCTATCCAGCTGTCTTGCTGTGTTGTTCTCAAGCTACCAGCCAGGAACATCAATGTCTGCAAAGTAGCATCTTCTCCCTGAACTGGTCTAAGCCAATGATATTATCTCAAGTACTCATAGTCTTTTTAAGACATGGGTTTGCTTTATGTGTGTGTTTTCATAAATTATTTCCTGCAGACAGAGCTACAGAGAGCTCTGTGATGAATAATAGTCCTGTATTTTGCAGAATTTATATTACCAGTAGTTGGAAGGATGGATGTTCCAGTCTGCTGAAGATTTTGAAATCTGATTTGCTTCTGAAGAGGAATAAACTTGAATGTTTTAAGCTTTCACAGAGAAGGACTTTGGAAAAAATCACTTTAGATAAATACAAAGAGTTCAACTGAGTGCAATATTTTATGTCAGTCCTTACTTGTTTCTCTGCATTAAAATATGCAATAAAAGGTAAACATAATTGAAGAGGAAATTCATTTGCAAAGCTAATGAGGCATTTTTATTGATGAATATAATAAATGAATAAATTAAAATGTCACATAGTCCGAGAACGTAATGTCCCATCAAAGTTTCTTTATCCAGTTATCTTGGGAAAGATGCTGAAGCCAATAAATAATCTCAGCCTCAAACATGCAGCTATTTCACAATCCTGCTTCAGCTTGTGGATATGGGAGGTTATTAAAACCATACTCTTTTAAAGTCTAAGCTGAGCTTGGCTTTGAATTCCCTGAGACACCACAAACATGCCAATCACATCTTTTCATGCTGGGTTGCTGGGAGTTTGCCCAGCATGGATACATTGCTGGAGGATGCTGGAGGCTGATTGGGATGGTGGGGCAGCAGCAGTGCCTGGCTGTGTGTGACAGCAGGAACTTGCTCTCATGGTCCATGAAGGCTGCTGTCTTGCCTGTCGCAGAATACCCATCTTCTGTGGTATGTGGCCATGGGAAAGGTGCATTGGAGAAGCTATGTAGCTGACATCTGGAAATGCATGTGACATATTGTGGAAAAGGGTGAGGTGTTGGAGAAATACAGACTGTTGGCCAGCAACTTGTGCTGCCACACATGGGTAAAACACCTTTGGAGGGAGCTATGAAGTTCATTGCTCTGTGCAGACGTGGAACTCCCCAGGGGAGAGCTGAAGTTCCTCTGGTGCTGACCCACACTGTCCTGGCTGATGGAACTTGTTGCTCATCTGACATGCTAGTCATTTATTGTTGTCTCTCATTTGGATTTGGTGGGTATTAGGAATATACACTAAAATTGTCTTTTAAAACATGCTGCAAAGCTTCTGTTATTTCTCCTGCAACACATGGGATTAAGGTGCTTTAATGGCTACTTACCAAGAAACCTCATCTGGGTGCGTGAAGTCCCTAGGAAGCAGGTGGTGGTGGTATCAACCATTTGTTAATGTTGAGAGATTATTTTCTTATTGTTCAGTATAAATATTATTTTATCTCAATATCTAGAAAAGATCAGAAATTACTTGCTCCATAATACACCATTAGAAGTCCTCGGCAGTCCCTAGACATCTCCTGCAGTGAGAAAAAGGAGTAAGAAAATCGAGGCAACTTACACAGAGTAAGTCACACAAGGCAAAGTGTACAAGTTCTCTGTGTATGCAGTAAGTTATTTGATTACTGACTGAGTAGATTACACTGAAGTGCAAAAATCATAAATACTCATGGAGATAAATCCCGGATTCGTGCCGTGCAACAACAGCTACTGAAGTAAGGGATGAAAATTTGTCATCTGAGGTGGCTTTTTGTTATTCTAAATGAATCATTAACCTGACACCTTCCACCGACTGAAAATGTAAACATTCAGAAGAATCTCATTTTGAAAAAGCTCTTTACAGCACTGAAGTCCTTCCAATCTCTAGGGTGGGGGGTTGTCATCATTCTAAAGTGCCAGACAGAGGGTGCGTGCTCAAGAAGTGCTCAGAGCCAGGAGGCAGGAACACAGAGACCTTTCCTTGTGGAGGGATGTTGTTTCCAGCTGAGGAATCCCAATAACCAAATGAATAGAAATGAACCATTCCAAACACAGAAGATTTGCAGGGAATTCTCCCCCTTTCCACACCCCATTTTGATGTTTGAAGTTTTGCAGGCAGCGTGTTTGCATTTCCAGCTGGTGTCAGGCAGTGGGGTAAACAATTTGTCTTCGTAAAGAGATGTGTGTCTTACAATGAACTTAGTATCTTCCCAGCCAAGGCTGCCATAGAGGCAGTATCTTTACCATGAGGAAAAGCATAGTTTGACTCAAAACTTTTATTGCTGCACAGCTGGGAGGAGCAAAAGGCACTGTAGGGCCATTTGACAGGTGTAATGGAAATCAGCTCCACAGGTGAGGGCAGAAGCTGCGATGCTTGGAAGTACTGACTTTGACTGCACCTGGGTACACACTCCCTGTGCCTCAGCACCTCTGCAGCTTCTGAGCAGGGAGCCAGCTTCAGGCACTTCTCCCTGTATATGCTGTCACCTTTTCTGGCAGGGGAAACAGCTGAGATTGCACTCCTTTAATCCAGAACTGCAGTGTTACCACATATACTATAAATCTCTCATTCATATCTTGTCTGGAGGCTTTCTTCTCTCACTTTTCCTTCATGCAAGAGTGATCTCCATGCTTTTGCTGCTGATTCCTTCCTCTGTGGCTGGGCTTAGATCTCAAGTTTTTTGGACATGGACTGTATTTCTTCCAGGCTTTCACCTGGAAATCACCCAGCAAACTTATTTTTGCTAACCTTTTTCTATCTTGCTGCTCCAAATAACTTTGAAGATCGATACCTATTTTGTAATATTACCTCAATGTCTGCTATTAAAGAATTGGAAAAAATTACAGATCTCTAAAACTAGAAGGTCCAAGGAGCATTCAGCCAGTGTGTCAAATGCTTTTTGCCTGCAGCTCCAGTGTTTGCAAACAGTGGTGGCACCCAGGGCTATCTAGCAGCCCATTGATCCAAGAGAGTCCAGAGGTTTTCCCATCCCACAAAGCCAAGGCTTAAGATGCTGTGCAGGGAGATGGCAAGAAGGATTATGCTTTTCATATAGTCTGGATAGGACCCAGAAGTACAGATATTTGGTTTGATGGTGTCCCTAGAGGAAACTATTCTGCAAACTTCCCAGTTTCTAGTGTGGGGACATTTATGGGATGGAGTACTTCGGTTGGCCATCTTGGGTCAGCTGCCCTGGGCTTTGCCCTTGCCAGCCCCCTGCACCTGCATGGTTCAAAACTACCCTCCACCTCGGTCATCATGGAAATCCACATCCCAGAACTAGGTGTGAATTAAAACAACACATCTGGTTTCTTTTGTTCTCACAGAATTGGGCTCTGCAATCTCTCAAAACTGCAGTTTCTCTGAACAGAAGCAATTCTTTCAGAATTCTGGCTCAGCAAAACCAGGAGAGATATGCAAACCTCTCTTGGGCAAAAATCCTGCAAACTTCCTTGTCAAGGGAACTCCAGTCCTCTCAGTGAAGCACAGGTGTCAGGTAGAGTGGATCTTGCTTTCTTCAGACAGTCAGAAAGGACAGATACAACACATTTGTACAGACAAGACAAGGTAGTTTCTGCACAGCCAAGTGAAGAACAACTTGTGCTTTACAAAGTAGTTTCATTCCAGCTGGTGGCTGCCACCTATGAGGGACAGGAATTTCTGCCTTAACTGTACATGTCTGGTTGCATAGCTTGTATGACAAGTACACATGCAATATTATTCGTCTTTGTTTTTAATAGATTTAGCAGGAAATCTGCCCACTTATACTTCGGAGGTATTGACAGTGTCTTTTTAATCAAATTGTAGATTCAAGATCAGAAGGTACCAGTACAACAATCCAGCCTGTCTTTTTGTGTAACACAAATCAAAGAAACTCAGATACTGTTTCCTTATGAGCCCCCAGGCATCTGTTGTATCCACAAGAAGTTTTTTAGAAACAAATTGAGTTAAGGATCACACATGAAGACAAATTCACCAGAGCACTTGTTAACTTGTTCCATAGCTCATTCTTCCAGTGCTTAAAATTCTGCCTTACCTACAACTTGAATTTCTCTAGCTCCTGAATATCATCATGCTTTTTAACTTCTGGAGCATAGGGTAGTGGTCTGCAGGAAAAGTTCTTCCTGTATGCATTCTTGTAGATCATGATCAGCAATTTCTGGTCCCTTAGATAAAATTCATAGAGCTCTGTGAGCATTTAACTGAGTTTTACAGACAACACATTGCTTTTGTGGTCCTCTTCTGAGTCTTTTCCCATTTTTCAACATCATCCTCCCAATGCATCTATTAAGCCTAGACACATTGGCTACATCTAGAACAGTAAATTAACAAGGAAATACTTCTGGGCACTTGAACTTGGTTGCCCCTGGTGTTAACTTGTTAGCACAGGCTCTAGAATGGTTTTGGCTTGGATCTATGAGACAGATTGGCTCAAGCCAACCATCTCTGAGCACAGTTTGAGGTTAGCACAAGGCAGTGGCCATTCCCAAAAGGCAGCTAGTTTGCAGCAGCTGTGGTTTAGAACTTAAGGTTGCTTATTGTATGGACACAGACCCTTTCAGGCCAGCCATCCTCAGTGCTAGTGCTTAGCACAGGGGGCTTGTTTTTAACTGGAGGAGGCATAAGCAGTTAGTAGTCCAGGGTGGCCTTACAATGCTGTATTTTGAGAGGGGAACATCACCTTCTTGTTTCTTCTTGTTAGCCATTGTTCAAGCCTCCAGATCTACACTCCCCACCACCCTGCTGCCCTTGAAGTTTGTAGTGATTTTATTATCTAGCGCATTCCCCAAAATAATACCATTGTCCAAAGATTCTGGGATATTGGTGACTTTGTTTTATTATGATTATTTTCTAATATTTACAATACGAGAGTAGCAGGGATAAAAATTGTATTTCTAAAGGCATATTTTTGATTCTGACTATGTAGAACTATTATCTATTGATACTGACTATTTATCTGAGCACCCTTAAGAATGTGGGCAAGCTTCCCCACAGAAACATTTTGCTTTCAACATGATCTATCCCTTCATCATTTTTACTGGAATATTTTTTTTTTCAGAATTCCTTCCTTAAAGTAGTACTAATAAATAAAATAATAATAATAATAATAAAAGATAAGTACTAGTTTTGTGCCAAGAAAAGCTCTTTCTGGGAAATCCTATGGATTCTAAAATTTCAGAGAGGGAGAGGAATGTTTTGCTCTTTGAAATTGATGTTTGATACTTACCAGACACTTTAGTGTTAACCCATTCCTTTAGCTACAGTGATTTTATATAGCCTTGTCATTTTAATCCAGGGTGCTCTACACTTCCTGCACTGATCTCAGGAAAGTTGGTTTGCTCAATCTGGCAGTGAGAAAGGGAAAAAATAAAACCTTTCACAGTGGGAAGGAGAGAAAATCAAACATTTTGCAGAGGACAGTAAGTAAGGGCAATGAAGATAAGCAGAATCCAGCCAGCTCTGGATTTCAACACTCTGTGAGACTCTCTCTGTCACTGGGAGAAAAGTATGTGAATCAAAAATTCTCCTACATTTGTAGAGATGCATTTTTTGTGACAATGCTAACCTGTTTGTCTCTTTCCCAGGTTCAGAAAAATTGTGTTCCTGGTCTGAAGTAGAGCTTTTTTTTTTAATCTCTGGTAGCTTCAAGATCCAGGATACGTTTCCATCATTCATCATTATGTGGAAGATGCTTGTGTGTCATCTTCAAACTGTCACATAACTGGTGAAATCAATGCACATTTCATGTCACCTCCAGACAGTTTGCAAGTTGGATTCCCCTGAAGCTCTTAATGGCTGTAAAATTTGTTCATCTCAGCAATAAATCATTCAGCACTAAGTTTTCACTTCTCTGCTAATGCTGGACCACAGAATGATCTGTGGGATCAAGATCAAGAGCTGTATGTTTGAGGACAAAGTCGGTGGCTTAAATTAAACTTTTTACTTTACAAGTGGATCATGATAAACTAAGTAAATTTGACAGCTGACAGGTGGCAAGTTTTTAAGATGCATCATTTGATTGATTACAAACTTATCACTGCACCATAACATATCTCGGTGCAATGTCTCAGTCTCTAGATCATCTGGATTGTGGTCTACTTCTAAGGATAGACATGTTTTAAGAAAGATTTCAGTGAGGTTTCAATTAAAAAGTATTCCTGGAATAACATCAATGCTACTCATCAATGCATTGTTACTCAGTTGTTTTTCAGATGTTGAGTCATGATCACTTGTGGTGGATGTAGAAGGGAAGGGTTCAAAAGGCAAGGCAGCAAAGGGTTAAAAAGAGAATGGCTGAGTAACAGTGGTGCAGCATGTCCAATGTAGGCAATCAGAGATTCAACAGTTGCTTTTGCTGCCAGAAGGAGCCCCATTCCTCCAGGATGAGGAGGGGATTACACCTGGGATCAATGAGAAGGGATCTGCTGAGCAGCAGCAGGTACAAGGACATTGCAGAGAATGTGAGCAAAACCTGCAAAGTGGGGGTAATGTTGTGCTGGCTTGAGAGATCTGGAGCTCAGCTGGATTTGAGAAGCCTTGTCATAGATATAAACTGTGTCTTTCTGTTTAGCAAGTTATTTTTTCCATATGTCCCAAAAAGGAAGAATGAAACCATGTCTGCAAAGAAGTTTACAAATGCCAGAAAGCATCTGAAATTTTGACACACCTTCATCAGATCTCACCTCGGGGTCTCCTTATCTCTCTCTGCAGGACTTTTCTGTCGTCCTCCTCATTCCACTTCTTTCCTCCCCACCACCCTGCCCATCTTGGTACACTTTTGATACCAAAGGTCACTGGGGTTTTTTGTTTCTTTTCTCTTCCTTCCCCCACCTATCCTGCCTGCTCTCTCCTCCTCTTCCCCTCTCCTTCAAAAGGCTGCAGAAGAGAACTGCAGCAGAGCTAAAGTGGTTTAAAGGTACAGAGCCACAGTGAAAGAGGCTGGAAATTTATGCTCTAAAATCTGTGAGGCTCCTTCCATGTCCTGCCCTTTGCACCTCTGGTGAGCAAGGGGTGTTTCATACAGCTGCATGGCTTGGCTGTGTCCCAAGGACAGGACAAGCAGCCAAGTTAAAGTTATCCAAGAGATCATTTTCAGGCTGGTAAGAGTGTTCCTGCAGAAGGGATTGAACTGAGCCAGGTTTTGAAGTTACTTTTGGGTGACTAAGGATTCAGACAGACCCTGGGAGATTTGCAGAAGAAATTGGCATTGCTGGGTGTGCTGAGCTTTTACAAATCTGAAAGTTTTATCTAAACTAATTAATCTCTTCTGCTTTTGTGGCCAGCATTGTCTGTGGTCTACTAGAATTTCTTATCAGTGCTGAGAACCTCAGGATTTAACATGTGTATCTACAAACACCCAGGAGGGCTCCCAAAACCTCATCTGAGAGCTTCTAAAATACATCTGCATTTCACTGCCTGCAAGGAGGCAAACCCCTCCAGCTCAGTGGGGGGAAGTTGTGTTCAGACATCAGCAGGTGTTGCCCTTTGCTTGATATTACTTTCCCTCCCCTCTTTTTGGGGAGTGGGAAGAGTATTGTCACAGAGAAGGGTGATCTACCTCTCATGTTGCCCAGCCAGCAAGACCATGACCCTGTGGATGGTTTGGATCACAGCCCTGAGTGGCTGCAGCTCAGCTGTGCCAGTTCTGCTCTGGGGAAAAGCTCTGGGTTGGTTATGATGGGGAGATGGAGTAATTTTAACAATTAAATAGCACCATCTGCAGGCCAGGCACACCCCACAGCCCTGCACCCACAAACACCTCCATCCTCGACCTGTATGGACCCTGCCTTTGACCACTGCCCACGGCAGCATGTGTCTTCTGACCCACTCCTGATGGGCTCCAGGTGGATGTAGCAGCATGTGCAGCTGCAGCCATAGGCAGGGGGCATTTTGGGCTGGTGGATGTGGCCTTAGGGTGGTCACCTCTAGGTAGGCTGAACCAAAAGGGTGCTTGGCTTCAACCTCACAAACAAAGCACAGTTCAAGATGTCCTTTTTACAGGAGAAATCTTCATCTTTGGTTATCGTTGCTTATTGCCAGACATCAGCAGAGCAGGAGCATCCCCTTGTGCCATCAGCACGGAGGCTGGGCTGACCTGCCCCTTCCAGGAAAACTACCACCAAGGAAGAAACATCTAGCAGGAGGTAGGATTCACCCCATGAGAGGGAATATACTTGCTGTTAGACTCAGTTTTCCCTTAAAAGGAAAAAATAAAATAAAATAAAGAAGAAAAACTCTTCCCCTGCACTTCATGGGTGGGAGAGAGACCCAGCAAGAAGGAGGGAAAGTGAGAGAGCCACAAACTGATGTTTAGCATTGATAACTTTGCCTTTAAATCACAAACTTTTTTTAAGTTTTATTTTTAAGCCTTCTGCTGCTGGCACATTAAAATGCCTGCTGAATCCCTGACTCCTCTTAAATCATCAGCACTAGGTTGTGAACATTTTTCTGCTGATACTTTTCTTTTACTAATAATATCTTTGCTGTCTTATAGGAATCCTGCTAAAAGAACCATGACTGATTTTTTTTTTCTCCTTTTTTTAATGCTGAAGGTCTACCTCTTTATTTTCAATAAAGCATTTTCCTGAAATCCACCTGGGGAATTTTATCTGCCATTCAGCTGCATCTTCCCAACAAACAGGCAAGTTTAATAAATCCTTCAGGTATAATAACAATACTTCCCCCCCAAAAAAAAAACCAACAAACAACCAACAACCCAAACTCAACAAAACCAAACACTTGAAAAAAGTTGAGTGCTTTAGAAATAGCTGGATGAAATGAACCTCTCTGCAGAACAAGACAAACATCTACAGCTCAAGGTGAAAGACAGTTTGCACTTGGCAACCACCATGCCCCCTCACCTCCACCTTGGCTCGTGCCCAGAGCAAGTGACCATCTTCTCCCATGTTTGAGGGGACCTGTTATGGCCCAGATCACATCTGGAGTTCACTGCTGTTGCTGGCAGCCTTCTTCAGATGTTCACAGCAGAGCTGCCAGTGGGATTTTTGTCCCTTCTTGGCAGTGGCCACTGCCACCCAGCCTGCCTTCCTGCCTGCTTCAGCCACCTGGGACTCCCACAGGATTCTGACTTCCTGCAGTGCTGCTGCCTGCAGTGAGGTCAGCCCTGGTGCTCTGTGCCCACATCTCTAGACCTTCATGGGCTCTGTGACACCACCCTGTGATCAAGGTCACGACAGTCTGAGTCTTCCCTACAAGGACTGTAACGATGCCTGCTTCAAGGAATGTAAAGTTGGTGTGATGTGCAGTGGGTGTCTTGTTGCCAGGAGAGGTGACTGAACTTCAGCTGCTGTGTTGGGGATGCCCTGTGGCTTCAGGCACTGTCAGGATTCCCCACCTCAGCTCCATGTGACTGCAACCCTTTTGTTCAGATCAGTCCCTAAGCCATCAAATCACCCTTCTCTAGAGTCATATGCTCTGAGGATGCTCTACCATCCAAGCCTGTGACCTTGTACAGTCAGGCAAATCAGAATGATTACTCTATGTAATGAAAATATCTCAGAGCAAGCTCTGTCTCTAATGGCCTTTTTGCATAAAAAATACATGAAGGATTGGTAGCAAAAGATGAAAAATAATTTGAATGCAATATTGGAATCCCAGTTTGGCTGAAGAGCAAAGGAATTATTAATGCTATTGCACAGGGCTCTGTTGTGACCTTCTGTGGGACACAGGACACAGCCACAGCTGCCAAGGTTCAAGGAAGAGAAACTCCAAGAGAAAGAGGGATGCCACGTTGATGCTGAAAACGTTGCCATGCAGTAAGGACACTTAAAAGAGCAGACCAGAAGAATCTATCCTCTGTGCCTTCACCATACTAGAAGGAAGAGAGAGGACCAAACTCCTTAAATCACTCCTAAGAAGGGTCCTGAAAGGAAATGCATGACAGACATCTGAGAAGGCAGGAGTGAGACTTGGTAACTGGTCTTTTCCAGCCATTTTCAGTCATTGCACTGGCCAACGTGTAACGCAGCCAATGCTTCTCACTAAGGCTTGGACTAAATGCTGTGTAACTAAAGAGCTGGTGCCCAGGCCTGCAGGCTGCTGCTCCTTCTTGCTGGGTGAAAGCTGCCCAACAACAACACTGTTAGAAATGAAAGGTAGCGTTGGTTTTGCATCCTAGTGCTAGAAACATAGTGTCAGGCTTGTTTTTTTTAATATATATACCCTAGTGTTAGGAATATAATAGTTTGTTTAAGAGAGAAGTGAGATATCTGCACATTCCAGTGACACCTGGAGTGGTTTATGGTCCAAGGAACTGAGGGAGTGAATTGGGCTCCATCTGGGGGATCCAAACATGGAGCAGGATTTATGGCCAAGATCAGACCCAACCAAGCCACTTCTATCTTGCTCCTCGGGGCAGGATGGCACCAATAGGTATAGATCATTTTGGTGACTGGGAAGGCAGCCAAGGGGGCAAGAAAGGTCAGAATTATACCTTAAAAGGTAACAGGTAACCTGCTAGAATGGAATGTGTAAACTGGGGCAGGAAACTTATAGGGTAATTAGAAGTGTCGGATGGGCTGTGAACCCTGGAGTACCCAGCCAGCGAGGGAAACAGGGGAGGGAACTTTGCACTGGGAATAGGGAATATAAACCATTACTCACCTGACTATGGGTGTGCCTGCTTGTTGGGGTCACCCCTTCTTGCAAGAGTGTAAATAAACTGCGCTTGGCTGCAGGACCCGTGTGGGGCTGCTCATTGGCACAACAAACGCTCCTCACAATACGGATGCTGAAGGGTGGCAAAACTTGCCTGGGACAAAGCAGCCATGTCTTCAGCCATGGATGTCCTTTTTCCCACTGCCTGGTGGGAGAGCAGTACTGTTTCTGAGAGCCCCATGGAGCTGTGGGCAGCCCTCACCCTCCCCTGCCTGAGGTGCCTGATCCTGGGTGTGATGGCAGCTGTGGGTCAGCATGCTGTGTGCAGTCACCTGGTAGCAATCTCTTCCAGAGGATTTTACAGTCTAAATGTACTAGGCAAGAGGGAATAACCTGGATTTTGCTCAGCTGCCTGTGGTACGATGACACTGGGTATTCAAATGCTTCTTAGTTAGTACCCAGCAGCTCCTGCAGAAATTGCAGGTCTCCCCTGGGCAGCTGCCCCTGTTGGCAGCCAGAAATTCCTCCAGCCTCATTTTCCTCAGCACATCAAGCTCTACAGCCTCCTTTGTTTGACATCTGGCTTCATGGGGGAATATCTTTCTGGAGACCATCACCAATTTTACAGAGCTGGAAAGGGGATGCTGCAGCAACTCTAAGCCAGACAGGCTGTTTCCCTTGGGAAGGAGCTGTGGCTCTTGCTGCCATCCTGCTGTGTGCTGCTGTTCAGGACAAGTGTGACTTTACCAGCTGGCAGCCTGTCCCTTGTGTTTGCCCTGGTAATGGGAAGAGTGCAAGCAGCGGCTCCATGTAGCCACGGCACAGTGACCTGTTTCCTTCTTAGCCTGCCTGGGATGCCTGATGTTCTGGTTTGGTTTGGTGGGTATTTTGGTAGCAGAGGAAGGGCCCCAGGGGTGGCTCCGGTAAGAAGCTGAGAAGCTGCCCCTGCTCCAAACCCAGCCAAGGAGCCATTGGAGGGACTAGAGATGCACCTCTGTGATTAATATACAGAAGAGCTGAGGTAACACCTGAGCAGAGAGCAGTTGAAGAAGAGCTGAGCTAGAGAGGTGAGAGGCAGTGCTGGGGTGAAGTTCCCTGTGGTTGTTGAGGAGGAAGGGGCAGAAGGTGCCCCGGCAGCAGTTTCCCTGCAGCCCATGGCGAGATGGCAGCTGTGCCCCTGCACTCATGGAGGAACGTGGTGGGACATTCCCTGAAGGCGCCAGGAGGGGGGAACTTGGCCCCTGGACTTGGATGTTGTGGCCAGAGGATTTGCTGCCAGTGGGCTCTGATTGCTCAGCTGTGGAAGCCCCCGGGCCAGGGGAGGTGGCTGTTCCCGAAGCCCCCGTGACTCTGTGGGAAGCCCAGGCTGGAGCAGCTCCGGACCTGGTGGGAAGGACTCAGGAAGGAGAGGTTGGTGGAGGCCTCTGTGCCATGGGAGGGACCCCGTGGGGAAGCAGGGCAGGACTGTCAGGAATCCTTCTTGCTGAGGAGGCAGGAGCAGCAGGAACCCCCAGGCTGTGAAGTGACTCTAAACCCCATCCCCTGTCCCCCTGTGCCGCTGGGGGGAAGGAGGGAGAGAAACCGGGAACCAAGGGATTGGGGCCCGGGAAGAAGGGAGGGGTGGGGTAACATCTGCAAGCCCTGCTCTGGG